>NC_135183.1:9960839-10260839 GCF_041146795.1 Maylandia zebra
TTAGGAAAAAACCCCTCAAAGTCAGACAAAAACATAAACACAGGTTGCTATTTCTTTCTACGTGTATATTACTGATTGCATAATTTCATTTATATCAGCTCCTACCTTCACAGACGGGGATAACACCATCCCAGCCTTCTGCCATACAACGTCGGAAGTTTGTCCGACTGACCATTTGAAATCTGAATCAGGTTTATAATAGAGAATTCATGAAGATGACTAAAAGAAAAGCCAAATGTACAGATAATATGCACAGAGCATGCATAATTATTCAGATTAAGAAACACAAAACAAATAAAATCACAAGGAAAATGTGATTAAAATTATTATGATACCCTTTGTGGCAGGTGTATACAACTTCTGAGCCAAAGACAAAATCGTCCCCCTTTCTAAGTTGAAAATCGGCAAACTGGGCATCGCCAGGATGACCACATGATCTCGCTTAAAGCAAATAAGACAAAATGTGGGTAAAAGTACAACAGAGAAAAGTGGAATTTGCTGTACATTTCATAAAAGTACACTACATATTGTTCAGCATTGCAGTCTGTGATATGAATTTTCGAGCAATAACTCAAACAAGCTAATGATGTTTATGCTGCTTTGGTAAGGCAAGTTCGAGTAAGCAAAACATATGCAAATACAGCAAGACATATATGCAAGTGTTAACTGGTTATACTGGAAAAAGATGATATTCATAAGTGAATGTTAACTTACGTTGACAATTAGTGCCTCTGTGTTGCCATTTTCCCTCTACACAGAGCAGCTTGAAAAAGCCACTGTAGCCCACATTGCAGCCCACTTTCACTTGTCTCCCACCTGGGTAACTGGCCTGCATACCACTTATGTCAAAATTGCCATCGTAGAGAGGATACTTTTTAAAATCTTCAAGGGTACATGCTCCTGGATTATCTGGATAGCGGTAAATAAAAATCAGCATACATGATTTTTGTGTTTATTTCAACATCAAAATATCGTGTAATTAAAATGAGAAGATCATAGAAATCACCCGAAGTACTGGGTCTTACCTTGGCTTTTCACAAAGGTCAGTGTATGCATCCACAAAAGTAGGATACAGCTTGTGGTTGTTACATGCATTTTATCTTCGCTAGCCTCATTCACCAAACAGAACTAAAGACTGGAGACTCAAAGGCTGTTGTACACTAGAGGAGCTTGGATTTCACAGGGAAAGAAGAGATTGCTCAATGATTTACAAAAGGCTGTCCTTGCCTCCAAATATGACCATACCCATACGGAAAAGAAATAGTAAAAACTTATATGTGATTACTCATGAAAGTGGCCACTTTCATGAGAAAATCATATAAGGCTTACATGATTTACTCATGAAAGTGGCCACTTTCGCATTACTTTCATACATTGTTTTAGTAAGTATCCAAAACATACAAGTTTCATTATATCATTTTTCAAGGGATCTTATATCTGTTTTCACACTTATATGCTTGTCATACAAGTTTCACACAAGACAGATACAAACTTTATAAGATTTATATATATCTTTTCCATATGGGTAGGCTCGCTGGGAAAAAACCCCAAAAACAAACAAACACTTAAAACACCCCCCCCCCCCCCCCCCCCACACACACACACAGGAAGTGATTACATATAACTACTTTCATGACACAATTGATGTTTAACATCTTCATCACCAACTTTAAGGGCATTTATTTGCAGCAAAATAATTTCATGGCCTTGTGTGGTTACCATGTTTATCGTACAGTGACAAACCAAAGAACAAACAAACTTTTACGGGAATATTCACTTTCTTTTGCTTTCCTGTTAATCATTTGCGTGAATCAATAAGGCAAACAAAGTATGTTGCATCTTGGCAAGACAAATACAAAGTGAACTGTATTTTTCATTTCAAAAGCAGATCAATACATCATTTTTTACTCACCAAACTGTGAACTGAACCTAATTTTTGTGTGCACATGAATACAATTGTTGTAACCATGAAAAAAAAAAATACACGCACACAAAAACTAGTTTTGTATGGGAGGAGAGAACTGCCAAAAAATCTGGCAAAAGAAAAAAAGAAAGGCAGCCTGACTTTGTTTTGCAAACTACTGAAACAAAATGTAGCTGTTGAGCAATATTGGATTTGCCCTCATTTCTCTCCATAGCTTCATGTTACTCACTTCTGAACGTACATTACATGTGCCACTCTACAAATGCATTTCTTGGACCATACAGTATGGCTTTGTTATGATTTTCAATAAGCAAGTGGCATCTGTGAGTCAGAAAGTAAACAAACACTTTATACAATATGTATTTTTCCATTTTTCACCAGCAGACCAACTATTATTCCCTAACATGGGAATTTTAACATTTCTGTCTGACGTTTTGCATAAAGCTGAATTTCCTCCAACACTGTGAAACTATTTCTACTGACTGAGAATCACGGGTACTGTTTGCTATGCAAACTACCTCCCTGCCTGCCCCACTGCTGACAAAGCAGAAAGAGCGAGAGCAATGTGGATTGATGGTCAAATGATTAAACCTTTTAAAGAATCTAGCTGTAAGAAGCAGATATTTTGTGTGCTCACATCAACTATTATTATCTTCAAATGTGAATAGTATGATGATGAAATGTTAACTTGTTCATTCTCCAGGTTTCTATCAGATTGAAAAAGACTGTGTTGTGGAATATACACAGCTGGAGGTCATAAAGAAAACATTCTTGTGTTTAAAATGTAATATGGAATAACATTTACAAGAAAGTTTTACAACTAACTATTATTGAAAAACATTCCTGATAAATCAATTGACGTAGGTGTGCAAAGGGTACCTTCAGCAACCATTACCCCATATCGCAATAGCACATTGTGCAAGTTTAGCATGTTAAAAGACTGACTGATCTTTAGATAAACAGTTGCTTTCATCCAGCTGCAAACTGGCTGATTTGGCTAGATGAACTTCTGGATCATTAAATGGAGCAAGAAATGACCAAATACCTAGATTTCACACCTGCAGTTTTCACTTAATAAACATTTATGCTAGGACTTTGGTCAGATTTGCATTCTTTTGGCATTAAAATGTGTTTTTGGGATTCATTAAAAAGGCACAAAAAAAAGTGACTACCCACATAGCAATCTGGTCTGGCCCAGATCTGGTATCAAGCCGGGACTGCTGGCTGACTTCTGGCATGGTAAGTGGTATGTCATCCAGATATGGGCCAGGCCTGGCATAGATGGCACTGTCTATGTAATGGCATGCCATATCAGTTTTGTTGCAGTTTGGTGTATGTGGCCCAGGCCCATAGAAAACAGATCTAGCCCTGATCTGGAATCAAGCTGGCACTTCTGACTAGGTTTGACAGGTTTGTGAGTGTACACTCTATCCAATACCTAGTGACGGTTTACACATCTTTGCCTGTAGGTGTTGTAGCTCAGCAGGTAGCGCAAGTCAGCTACTGATCAGAAGATTAGTGGTTCAATCCCTAGTTCATCCAGTCTGCATGTCAAGAGTGAGAATGTGTATGAATGTAGCTAGAAAGCACTCAGTTTAGAGAAACTGTGTGAATGTGGCATGTTGTACAGAGCGCTTTGAGTAACCTGGAAGAGTAGAAAAGCACTATATAAGAATCAGTGTCTGAACAGTTCGGTCATGTTACTTTTGCACTATTATGTCCTGGTGCATGTTGTTATTACATGACTTGATTAACCCTTTAAGACCTACCATAGAACCAAGTCCGCCAGAGCTTATATTATATTTTTACATGTTGTAGTGCCATTTTTGGGAGCATTTCAAGTTGATATACATCAATACATCCATTATATCCCAAATTTTAATAATATATATGCATTAAGTGCATAGTAATTACATAAATTGCAAAAAAGTGCAATAAACTACAAAAAAATTGAAAATCTTTTTTTTTTTTAACATATATTTCTAGTTAGAGAAATTTAAGAGGCTTATCCCTCAAAACTGTAAATACAAAAAAGTTGCACAAAATAGTTTCCCCACCAAAGGAAATTTATTTTAAGTGTCTTCATAGTTTTATTTTTGAGATACACCAATTTTCATATACTGCAGGAAAAACGAAAAAAGATATTATAGTGCAAATTTGCAAAAAAACAGCATATGCATCAAAATAAACTATTTCCAGCAGTGCAATATGAGTCCTAAGCATCCCAGAAACGACACAGAAAGTCATAAAGTCAAACATAACTTTTAAGAACACAAGTATAGACTCATAAGGCCACGATGGTAAAAAACTACATTTCCGCAAAATGACGTCACTTCCGGTTTCGGGCAGGTCATGGCGGACATGCGATAGTTCGCGCTGATGGACGTAGGAAGTGTTACAAACAGCTGATCGGATCGGCAAAGCGTGTTTCTGGAATATTATGTTTTTGTTGCTGCAAGTGCTTTTTATGCAGTTTTTGCAAAGCTATATGTGGAAGGGAACTGTGACCTAGGACAAGCTGATGGCATAAGATGTAAGTACAACTCCTCTGGTTTCATATGCAAAAAAAATTATTGCGCTAGCTTATGTGGTTGCAGTGCTACCGGGATTTAAAAATAGTTACGCAAAATGGAGCGTGTCCGCTCCAACCGGCTTTAAAGGGTTAACCTACAGAGTGCATTACAGTAGAGTGCTCTGTTTTTGGCAGCAGTACAGTCTTGCAAGCATAAAGAACCACTGTTGAACCAAGAGGCTCATTTAATGTGAGTTACCCTCACATTAAATGACCCATAAATCCCTTGCAGAAGGTTGCTACAGTTGGTGCCATGACCAGGTGCTGAAGGCGGTCGCAGAAAGTATAGTATCCGAATACTTTTGCAAGCCACTGTATCCAGTGATCCCAGGTTACGTCACTGATGATGTGTCCCAGCGCATCCAAAGATGTAACACACATTTTATAAAATGTAAAATGTGTGTTAACAGGCAGAATATATTTTTCTTCTGTTCATTTAAAAAGATCATACATTTCTATAGATAGATCTTTAAATAAACAGGAACTTTGTCATTATAGTATTACTTATTTACTTGTGTAACATGAATGGTCATGGAGGAGGTGTTTTATTTAGTTGTAAAATTTTTACAATTTGTTAAAAGTCAAAAAAGCATGCCCTGTTTACAGTTTCCAAAGCCATCCAAACCCCTGGTTTAACTATTTTAGGAAGAGAAGCTTTTGATCCAATGGCCCATCCCCCCCCCCCCCCCCCCCAATATACCCCCAGACATTAATTTTATATTTTTCTGTTTAAATGAAGCAACCTTTTTGGCAAATTGAAACTTGGGTTTATGTGCACGATACATCTTTGGATGCGCTGGGACACATCATCAGTGACGTAACCTGGGATCACTGGATACAGTGGCTTGCAAAAGTATTCGGATACTATACTTTCTGCGACCGCCTTCAGCACCTGGTCATGGCACCAACTGTAGCAACCTTCTGCAAGGGATTTATGGGTCATTTAATGTGAGGGTAACTCACATTAAATGAGCCTCTTGGTTCAACAGTGGTTCTTTATGCTTGCAAGACTGTACTGCTGCCAAAAACAGAGCACTCTACTGTAATGCACTCTGTAGGTTAACCCTTTAAAGCCGGTTGGAGCGGACACGCTCCATTTTGCGTAACTATTTTTAAATCCCGGTAGCACTGCAACCACATAAGCTAGCGCAATAATTTTTTTTGCATATGAAACCAGAGGAGTTGTACTTACATCTTATGCCATCAGCTTGTCCTAGGTCACAGTTCCCTTCCACATATAGCTTTGCAAAAACTGCATAAAAAGCACTTGCAGCAACAAAAACATAATATTCCAGAAACACGCTTTGCCGATCCGATCAGCTGTTTGTAACACTTCCTACGTCCATCAGCGCGAACTATCGCATGTCCGCCATGACCTGCCCGAAACCGGAAGTGACGTCATTTTGCGGAAATGTAGTTTTTTTTTTACCATCAGGGCCTTATGAGCCTATACTTGTGTTCTTAAAAGTTATGTTTGACTTTATGACTTTCTGTGTCGTTTCTGGGATGCTTAGGACTCATATTGCACTGATGGATATAGTTTATTTTGATGCATATGCTGTTTTTTTGCAAATTTGCATTATAATATTTATTTTCATTTTTGCTGCAGTATGTGAAAATTGGTGTATTTCAAAAATAAAACTATGAAGACACTTAAAATAAATTTCCTGTGGTGGGAAACTATTTTCTGCAGCTTTTTTGTATTTACAGTTTTGAGGGATAAGCCTCTTAAATTTCTCTAACTAGAAATATATGTAAAAAAAAAATCAAAAACGATTTTCAAGTTTTTTGTAGTTTATTGCACTTTTTTGCAATTTATGTAATTACTATGCACTTAATGCATATATATTATTAAAATTTGGGCTATAATGGTTGTATTGATGTATATCAACTTGAAATGCTCCCAAAAATGGCACTACAGCATGTAAAAATATAATATAAGCTCTGGCGGACTTGGTTCTATGGTAGGTCTTAAAGGGTTAAACAGCTCATACTGAGACATACAGTGGGGCAAAAAAGTATTTAGTCAGCCACCGATTGTGCAAGTTCCCCCACCTAAAATGATGACAGAGGTCAGTAATTTGCACCAGAGGTACACTTCAACTGTGAGAGACAGAATGTGAAAAAAAAATCCTTGAATCCACATGGTAGGATTTGTAAAGAATTTATTCGGAAATCAGGGTGGAAAATAAGTATTTGGTCAATAACAAAAATACAACTCAATACTTTGTAACATAACCTTTGTTGGCAATAACAGAGGTCAAACGTTTACTATAGGTACTACTGGTATTTTGGCCCATTCCTCCATGCAGATCTTCTCGAGAGCAGTGATGTTTTGGGGCTGTCGCCGAGCAACACGGACTTTCAACTCCCGCCACAGATTTTCTATGGGGTTGAGGTCTGGAGACTGGCTAGGCCACTCCAGGACTTTCAAATGCTTCTTACGGAGCCACTCCTTTGTTGCCCGGGCGGTGTGTTTTGGATCATTGTCATGTTGGAAGACCCAGCCTCGTTTCATCTTCAAAGTTCTCACTGATGGAAGGAGGTTTTGGCTCAAAATCTCACGATACATGGCCCCATTCATTCTGTCCTTAACATGGATCAGTCGTCCTGTCCCCTTGGCAGAAAAACAGCCCCATAGCATGTTTCCACCACCATGCTGCACAGTAGGTATGGTGTTCTTGGGATGCAACTCAGTATTCTTCTTCCTCCAAACACGACGAGTTGAGTTTATACCAAAAAGTTCTACTTTGGTTTCATCTGACCACATGACATTCTCCCAATCCTCTGCTGTATCATCCATGTGCTCTCTGGCAAACTTCAGACGGGCCTGGACATGCACTGGCTTCAGCAGCGGAACACGTCTGGCACTGCGGGATTTGATTCCCTGCCGTTGTAGTGTGTTACTGATGGTGACCTTTGTTACTTTGGTCCCAGCTCTCTGCAGGTCATTCACCAGGTCCCCCCGTGTGGTTCTGGGATCTTTGCTCACCGTTCTCATGATCATTTTGACCCCACGGGACGAGATCTTGCGTGGAGCCCCAGATCGAGGGAGATTATCAGTGGTCTTGTATGTCTTCCATTTTCTGATGATTGCTCCCACAGTTGATTTTTTCACACCAAGCTGCTTGCCTATTGTAGATTCACTCTTCCCAGTCTGGTGCAGGTCTACAATACTTTTCCTGGTGTCCTTCGAAAGCTCTTTGGTCTTGGCCATGGCGGAGTTTGGAGTCTGACTGTTTGAGGCTGTGGACAGGTGTCTTTTATACAGATGATGAGTTCAAACAGGTGCCATTCATACAGGTAACGAGTGGGGGACAGAAAAGCTTCTTACAGAAGACGTTACAGGTCTGTGAGAGCCAGAGATTTTCCTTGTTTGAGGTGACCAAATACTTATTTTCCACCCTAATTTACGAATAAATTCTTTACAAATCCTACCATGTGAATTCATGGATTTTTTTTTCACATTCTGTCTCTCACAGTTGAAGTGTACCTCTGGTGCAAATTACTGACCTCTGTCATCATTTTAGGTGGGGGAACTTGCACAATCGGTGGCTGACTAAATACTTTTTTGCCCCACTGTAAATACCCATTCATACATAATGAACTTGTTTTCAATAAGTATCACTGAATACACATTCTCTTGTCACTAAAGCTCAGTTCCAGGCATTTGGTGTATGTGAAATTAATGACAGAGATAACTCAGCAAAGTACATGAAGGGCTGGGGTACCTGGCAGTGTCATTCCTTCTTATTTATGTGTACACTTGGGGTTATCTCTACAAATGAATGCCTAACAGTTCTGTCGCCTAACCAGAACCCTGCCTGTCAATATTCAAGTCATCACCCTCCTCTCATACACTGGCTCAAATAAAGCTAGTGCAAGTTAAGCTATTATAACTGCAATAGAAACTTAGAATGTTCTGAATGAGTAGTAATGAGGGGACCGACTCATGGCGGGGGTTAACTACCAAAAGGAAGTTACCTCCCACCCAAAAACAAACAAAAAACTGACCACTGTCCACAGAGAGCCTGGGTCACCTATAGCTCTCAGCCTTGCATGATGGACAGCCAGCAGGCCCTGATCACATAACCCTTATGGGGTTTATAGTTTATAGTTTTATATTATTTATTTAGTATTTATAGTTCTTGGTTTCTTTCTAGTCCTTGTGTGTTACCCAGTAGCTCGATAGCTAGCCAGCTCACTAGAGCCAGAGAGAACAGTGAACTCCTGGCACATCGTTTTCAAACCCCCAGCAGTCTTTTACTACTCAGGTAAACATGAAATATTAGTCACTTAGATAGGTTAAAAATGTTATTGTTTGGGTTTTTTCAGTGTTTTATTTGTTTGTGACTAAATCGGTTTGGCTGAAACTACCTCTGAATAGATGTCAAACAGAAAAATGATTAAACAGAAGTGTGAGATGGTCAGTCTGAAGACTAGACTGTCCAATTTCACAGCCGCTCACTTCCGGCCTACCCGGCCTTCAAAAGACCTTTGCCCACGTAGACCGTGAAGGCCGGGTCCTCAGGAGGATCCAGCCTCTGAATTTGGACACAGCTATAGTGTTTGTTTCCTTCTGTCCTTTTCTATATTCCTCATGTTCTTTAGTTTAGCCTTACCCAGTCTACGTTTTATTAGTGTTTTAAATTCTCCCCTTCGTTGTTGACTTGTAGTGTTTTTGTTCAGCCAATAATAAAGGCTTGTCTTTTGTTAATGTCCACCTCATTCCCGTGTGTCTGCATTCGGGCCTTCTTCCTCTCATCTCGACACGGTTTGCCTAGCTAACAATGACCGTTTTAAACTTACATGTTAGTGTATCTTAAATTGTTTACAAGATTGCAGTCTTACACTTTCAAAACCATGCAGTCCTGATGTGATGTAGGCAATTCTGAATAATTTTTTTTTTAAATTTGTTGACCTTGTGATGCAATTTGACTCTTGTATGAATTTCAGCTAGACTTAACCAAAGACTTTACAGTAACTATTGTATCTTGACACATTTCCCCCCCTATTTTTAAAACCATTTAAAATAACTTTCATGAATAGCAGACATTAAAGCACTACCCACATTTTTTATCCATTTAATGTTTAATTAAATGGATAAAATGAATGAATGTTATTAATTTCTTTAAAAGTCCCGTTTCCTAAAGTGACTGGTTTACAGTGTTTGTGTTGGGAAGATGCCGGATAACCGAGGGGAGACTTGGTGTCTAATCTCATAATTTTATTGTTTGTAACTGTTCACAGTATTTTTGATGTATAAACATATATGTATATTAACACATTTGTGTCCTGTTCAGATTTGTGCAGAGTGGTTTACGAAATTTCCCACTCGTGGGACTAATAAAGGTATCTTATCTTATCTTATCTTATCTTATCTTATCTTATCTTATCTTATTTTATCTTATCTTATCTTATCTCAACAAAACAGAACAACAACACTAGTAAATAAGGAATATTGAATCTATTCTTACTACATACATGTTGGGTCTGTGTTTCCACAAACCCCGCTAATTCTAGAGACTTATTCATCATGAAGAAAACAAGACAGTCGATCGATCCATTACTTGCACAAGGGAGGCCTCGTCTGTGTCCAGCACGACAAAGAACCCCCAAAAAATGGTGGCCTCCTCTCGCTGCCTTTTATTGACAAACTTCAAACAATAGTTTACAAAGCACCTCCCCTTGCAACCCCCCTTTGGTTACAAAGACAAGGCACTGTATGTAAATGTATACACTGAGTGTGTGTGTGTGTGGTGTGTGTGTGTGTGTGTTACCTCCTGCTGACCAAAGGGTCATAAACCCAGGAAGCTTACATCAAAAGAAACAGATCTTTCAGATAGGATGTATCTACAATAAAACCTCCCCCAGCACAGAGTGGCTGGAGAGGTGGTCAGAATCAAAGGAATGGCTTTGATCCTACTGCTTAAACTAAGACTGTACAAATTTAAGAAACACAATGGCAACATTCAACAATTAGACTTAACATTTCCCTCCTTTTTGTCATTGTTCTTAAATTTCAACTTATGCACCCTTTGTTCAGACAGTGTCAGTGTAGATTTCATTCATGCACAGTAAACTACATCCTATACATAAGCAAATCAATGTCAACAGTTCAAAAACAGGAATTAATATTTTCAAAAGAAGATGCCACCAAGGACCAGACGGTAACCAAGCTATCCAGCCTTGTGGCGGATCTACTCCTGTCGTGCAATTCATTATGTATTTCTTCAAGTAAACAACTGAATGTCAAAGGTCAAACAAGAAGAATCATCATTCTCAAAAATCATGTGTCACTACAATCCAACTGTATACAGACATAGGTATTTAAACGCATCAGTTGACTTTATTGTTTGTCCATATGGCTCTCAGCTAACTTCAAAGCTGCAGCAAGTCAACACCCTTCTTTATGACTCCTATCAACCCCCCAAATCTTCTCACTGTAGGCATCCTGTGGGGGTTAGAGTCAACTGGTGAATTATCTGCATTTACAACTCTTCTCCTGTCCTGTTGTCACCACAGAAAAAGCTTTGTAAAGGAAATTGGATCAAGGTGTTTTGATCTTCTTGGCTCAAAACCCCAAGTGTTCATGATGTAAATGTAGACAAAAGGCTTCTCTGTTTACATCCTTCTTGCAGAAGACAAAAGAATAGGTGATGTTGCCATGTTCCATGGTTAATCTCCAACTTGGGCTAATCCATTGTCCTTCATACACATAGGCAATTGGCCTGTTTCCAGTTCGTTTAACTGTATAATGTCCTGCAACAAGTCATATTCTTTGAGTCAGACGAGCAGGTCTGTCCTACCAGAGCAGTTCACCTTCCCAGCTACTGGTGAATCAACCTTCCATTCAGGTTCAGAGCAGTTGAAAAGTTGGCAGTGTTCCCGGATGTGTTGCTAAAGCAACCAGACAAACTGTCTCGCTCTCAGTGATGCTACAGGGCCACAGTCCAGAAGAATGTGTAGCCAGTGGCATCACAAGCATAACCATTGGTCTCGTTGTTTATGTGAGCGGTTGTGTTCTTAAACTGCCACCAGTAGTTGTTGAAAACCCATGCTGGTACTGGGTGTGGTTTGCTCTGTTCCAGTGCGCTCCCTGTCATCCCACTCAGGGTCCACAGGCACAAGAAGATGCACAGCACATTCCCAGCCATTCTGATGAGTACCTGTGGCTCAGTTGGTTTCTTCACCGGATTGAGACGAGGGGCCCTGGAGGCTTTCCCCCCCCTTTGTTCCCGGTCTTCCTGCCACTTACTCCGAGCTGGCCTGGATGTGTGTCACCTTCTTGCAGTGCGCTTGATATATCCAAGTGTTCCTTCCAGCAATCTTCACTGCTGTGGTCGTCGTCAGCAGCATCCGATATGGACCTTCCCACCATGGACTGGACCAGCACTTCCTCTCCATGGCCTTATCATCATCCAATCTCCAGACTTCAGGCTCTGCTCCTGCGAAGAAACAGAATCATCTGGCAGATCATTTGTTCTCATGACTACTTTACTTTTAAACATTTTCAAGCATCTAATCTGCTAATATGCTCTCTCTTCTGCTTTTCTATCATCACTACAGAAGACTGGAACTCTAAATGCTCTAACATGTGTAATCTCAAAGAGTCAGACCATTCTCTGTTGGAGTAATCCTCGTGTACTTATTCTATACAGTCTAACCATGTCCTGCCTGTCTTCCTAAATCTTAACTTTACTATTCCATTAGTTCTCTCTGCAAAAAAGTTTTTTTTTTTTAAAAAGTATTTAATAATCCTAGAGTGAGTATAACGACTGCTCATCTCCCTCCTGTTTGAGACAAGGCATAGCCAATGGCTCAAAATAGCAGCAGTCTTATACAAATTATTAGGCAGTACTGGTTTATCACACAGATAAAAAAAAAAATCATCCTGCAAGCTTGCTCCCTCTGTAAGTCACAACTATTGTCCTGCAGTAGGTGAGTGGGCCTGCATGTCTGCTAATGCTGTACTGATAAAAGGTTAACACCATGTTTAACTAAAGCTGCCTCTTTTGCGATCTTATCTGCAAAAACTTTCCCTAATGCAACCGGATCTTTCCCTCACATGTGTGCTGCACATTTACAAACAGCAATTCCACTGGTTAATAACGCTGCCTCCAGCAGATTTTGCAAGAGTTTGGTGTGTTCTGCAGGTTTCCCTGTAGAGGTTGTCACCCCTCGTCTCACTCACTGCACTACAAAGAAATGTACAGTAGCAAATGTATACTGCCTATCAGTGTATATTGTCTCTCTACAGCTTTACACGCTTCCGTTAAAGCTAGCATCTCTGCTGCTCAAGCAAACATGAAACATGCTAGTTGTCCTACATAGATAACTCTCTCTCACTGTCAGCTACAGTAAAACGTGTTCTAGTCTGTCCCTCTGCTGTTGTAAAACTCAAATCATCAACAAACCAAACCTTTCCCTCAACGAGTGGCACATCTATTAAGTCATCCCTCAGCTTACACGTCTTCTCCTCGCGCTCTCTACACTCATGAGAAGTGCCCTCCTCCGTTGGCAAAAAGGGTTGGACAGATTCAGAATTGTGCACCACTTTATGGTAATATGTGTGGTTGTGAGAGTAACATTAACATTAAAGACAAGTGTCTTGTAGATGACAGAAATGTAAGTTTAGTCTGCAGTAGTAGACATCTACCTCGTGTGGAACTAACAATGTCAAAAGGTGAAATAAACTATTGAAACATTGTACAGCTTAAGCTGCTGCACATACTGATCTCACGCATGGAGGTAAAGCACGAGCAACTAGAGCTAATCTTTTAGGATAGTAAGTTACTGGCTTCACTTGTGGAAAAAGTGCTGTTAGTTATTTTACAGTCACCTGGCATTTGTGCTGTTCACAGAACCACAAGTCCATCGCTGGACCTCCTCTGCGCTGTCACTTTTTGGAGCTTGGCACGCTCCCTCAGGTTCCATTTTCCAACGCTGAAAGTCTCCTTGTGACAATCCTTTGGAAGCCCAGTAGCACAGCTCTCTGTGCTGAAGGTGATCTCCGATCCTCCTGAAAACTCTCTCCTGGCCTCAGCTTCCATCTTGTGGACGATCCTCTCAGTCACTCCTTCTCATCATGGCACCTCACGATATCTACAAATTAAAAAATGACACTCCTCTCGCCACACGGCTTTCGCCATGTGTCAACTCCCCAATGAGACATGTACAAGAGTGTTGCACAGTCTCCCTAAAACAATCTCCAGGGTTTGTCCCTTGGAGCAGCTTCACTCCAAGCTGTAACCCTGTGTAAGAACATTAATCAGCACTTAAATGTTCAGCTTGTTTAACTCCCAGCTCCTGTATCACAGAAGACAAAGTCTTAAATTTAAACAACTTCACATTTGCAACCAACTATAGATCATAAGAGTAATAAAGTATTCAGCATCACAGAGACAAGTATCATTGCAGGTTTATTCTAAACTCATTAAACTTCTACTTTTTCCCATAATTTGTTCCAAATTATTTAACATCTCAACGTCATTCCACATTATAATCAGTGAACTTCACTTATAGGCCATCAAAGCCTCATCTGAACATGGATGCACCACTTGCATAGGTTTAATACTTGTAAATAAACAGCTAATCACACAAATCACTGCAACAATAATAGTAAACATTGTTTAATATTAATTCTGGACCCCACCTCTTGACGCATGGACACTTCTCATGCATCAACTCACCAAACCTGGATCCCTGTCTTAAAAACTGGCTCCACCAGGAGCCTGCATACACAAAATCTGGAATAAAATCAAACTTCACACGTATAAACAATTATATCAAAAAAGTAACACGCATTCAGCACGGGCGAGACAAGTGTCATGTGCAGGTTTTCTCAAATCATTAAATCACTATCATTACCATAATTCGCCTCAAACATGGATCATCCCATGTGCTCAGTTAACATTAATGTAATCGGTGACTTCTCTTAAGCAAAGTCACTCCACTCATATATTTATTATGGGTCCAAAAGTGGCCAGCAAATGAGCCCATAATAAACTATTCCATAAATATCGTAATCTCTTATTCGTTTTACTCATGTCACTTGTCCGCTTCTGCCGAATCCTCCACAGCATTCTCAGAGAAACAAACATTAACAATACCCATTGACTGTGGTCAGACGGAGGTCAGACACAGGTCAACAGGTTCCAGAGGTGCCATAAAAACACCATAAAGTTAGCTAACCCTAGCCGTGGAAAGAATGTCATTCACATATAAACCCAGAAATCCTGTAGTGGGAAAGAACATCAACCAGTTGTCCTGGTATAAATCGCATCATCAATTCACATGAAGAACTGGCATGCTGTAAGAAAAGAAAATGCAAATATTAGCGCTGCGCAGGTGTGTGCATACTTTGTCACAGTTATCTCTGTGAGCAACACAAGCCTATGAATAACACACACATGGTAAATTCACAGACACAGAAAAATATAAACTAAAAGGTTAAATTTTCAGAGTTCACATAGTCATGTGACCCAAGTTTCCTCCTGTGGTCTCCTGCTCCTGCAACAGAGACACACACAGAGATACAGCCACACCTTTGTCAGGTGGGGGTTAACTTCACACAATGGTGTTAAGTCAGTCAGTCTTGTCAGCTTTTGTCAGTCAGTCAGTTCCCCATTTATTTTAAAATTCTTACTCATTCACTCAGTGATTCCTTCTTTTGCTAATTGTGGAAATTATCGTCGCATTCGTTTCCACGCTCAGCAAAACAACGTCATTTCAAAAAGAAAAATAATTTAGACTGGATTTCCTCGTTGAATCCTTTTGGACAGGAACTTGTTTCCTGATTGTCCCAAATAAGAGCCCATTTTAATTTTGGAGAAGCTCACTTTGCAACAGTTTTCTCGACGACGCTTCGGTTCTAATCGTGCAGATCTGCTCAAACAGAGATCATCAAACAAAACTTTCAGTGCACCATGAAAGTAACAAAACAAAAGAAAGAAAATAAAAGAAATCAAAGAAAATAAAGGAAAGATAGGTCTTGTTTAAATCATGACACGTGTTCTTCATGCCAGGGGGATAAATCGTAACAACCCAATTGGCAGGTTCAACTTTAGTAATAAAAGACAAATCAAACAGCCAGTTTAATCTCAAACATTCATCCAATCAGCCATACACACAACATACAGCATAACCCTGTTGTCTTAGCACATAATAAGTTTTAGTTCTCATGTAACTAAATGTGTGCCATGGTAAAACTTCTTCACACACCAGAAACTCACAATCAGCTCACTCAACTCACTCATTTAAGACCTCTCATCAGCATTCTGTTTCCTCCTCTATGATGCAACCATCTGTCCTCCTATAATATTCAGTCCACTAGTCTATGTATCACCTTCATCTTACTAGTGACTTGGACAAGATGACAAACAGAATCTCATGCTTAAGATGCTGTCTGGTCTCACGAGTATCATTGTATGTGTATATGCATGTGGGGTTAGTATAGTTAATGCATTTTCAGTATGTTTTTGTGTTCATCTCTCACCACACTTCCATTATTCTCATCACTGCTTAAAACAACACACATCTCTCTCTGTTTTTTTTTCTTTAACTGTACTTTTCTCCAATCAGAAAATAGCATTACAGCTGTTTCAGACTGAGAAACACCAAACACTCATCATGCTATCATTCATCCACACAACTATTTTATTTCTTTTTGTCCACTGGGCAGGTGACCTGCAGAATCACGTCTGCCCCAGCTGGATACCTTTCACACACACCATGACGTCAGACACTCTCACACTCACGGAATTGATCAGGAGAAAAACTTTCTTCATCTTCACACTCTGTTACAGAAACACCATATGTTTTTTGTTTTTTTTGTGTTGTGTCAGGGATGGATATGTAGTTGTAACTTTTGTGTTCACTTTCTTTCCTTTCTGTCTCCTCTCTTGCCTAGTCTGTCTTGGACTCAATGCTGCTCCTAATATGCCTCTAATCTCTCCTCCACTTCTACCTCTGCTCTCTCACGCTCTTCTCTGACTCTACTTTCTGCTAACATTCTTGCTCTTCCTAATGCTTTTCTACGGTGTTGTTCTAGAGTAGTTGCAGTGGATTGAGCTGTAGTTTCATCCTCAGGTTTCACAACTACTTCTTGCAATATTGCTCTTTTAACATTCTTGCTTCTCTCCTCTTCTGAGCCTGCTCCAGCCACAACTTAGCAACTGCTAACTGCAATTCCTTCCTCTGCTTCGCTTTACCTGTTTTACCTGCTACACTTACAGATATTCTTTCTACCAGCATTTTACACTTAACTTCCACTAATGTCCCTTCAAATCCACATTTCTTATACCAACAACCTACATACTGCGTGCTGCCTGGTAAAACTTTCTGCATAAATTTTACATCTCCTTCTAAGGCAGACTTACACATTTTATTCTCCATTACAAGACAACAATCAGCCACACTCACGCAGACCACGTCTGGCCCGCACACACACACAACATAGGCCTATCGCTTGCGTCTGCACGCACAGCTAGCGCTCTCTGTTGAAAACTCTCCAACGCCCCAAATGGCGGAGATTCCGGACTCTGAACCTAGGTTCTCTCCACGCCCCAAATGGCGGAGAACTCTCTACGCCCCAAACGGCGGAGAAGCCTGCGTCTCTCTCACGCGGCTAGCGCGCTCCCGGACTCACGTTTAACGCACAGCCCGTAGCCGCTCTCTATTGTTTTGGGTCCACGTGCGCTCTCGTGACCAGCGCTCCCCGGGACTCAAACGTTTCACGCAGAATCACGGTGACGCGTTTCTAGGATCCCACATTCATTCACGCGGTTATAGAGACGCTCTCTAAGGCCTTCTGTACTCACTGTTTGTTTACGTTCATGGGAAGAGTCTCTGGATCCCGTCAATCGTCATCCATCCCGAGGGGAGGTCAGGCGCAAACTTCCCGGCCTGGTGGCAAGCCAAAAACACCAGGGCTTTACGTCAATCATCCCAGACGTTGCGGTGGCGTCCTCTCCCTCTCCTCGGTGGATGCAATGTGTTAGGCTCCGGCTCCGAAGGACCAAATAAATGTTGGGTCTGTGTTTCCACAAACCCCGCTAATTCTAGAGACTTATTCATCATGAAGAAAACAAGACAGTCGATCGATCCATTACTTGCACAAGGGAGGCCTCGTCTGTGTCCAGCACGACAAAGAACCCCCAAAAAATGGTGGCCTCCTCTCGCTGCCTTTTATTGACAAACTTCAAACAATAGTTTACAAAGCACCTCCCCTTGCAACCCCCCTTTGGTTACAAAGACAAGGCACTGTATGTAAATGTATACACTGAGTGTGTGTGTGTGTGGTGTGTGTGTGTGTGTGTTACCTCCTGCTGACCAAAGGGTCATAAACCCAGGAAGCTTACATCAAAAGAAACAGATCTTTCAGATAGGATGTATCTACAATAAAACCTCCCCCAGCACAGAGTGGCTGGAGAGGTGGTCAGAATCAAAGGAATGGCTTTGATCCTACTGCTTAAACTAAGACTGTACAAATTTAAGAAACACAATGGCAACATTCAACAATTAGACTTAACAATACATGCCTGTACACTCATAAACAGCTGATTCAGAAGTTGCTCAGCAGTGCCCTCTTGAGGTACTGCATAGGTGTTGCTAAATGAGAGGACATTAAAAATGGGCAACTGTTTCATGTGTAACAAAAAGCATTCTGAGAGCTCCACCAATAGTAAGCATTTTGTATATATTCATTTTGTTTCTTGTGCTCTTTTTAAACTTCAAGAAGTTTGCAGTGCAGTAGAAACAAGTGAAAAGTGCAGGTTTTTGTTATTTGCCCCATTGAAACCCATTTTAATATACTAGATATAATTTTCAGTGCAATTATTACTTGTTTTTATTGTGGCTATAGTAGATGTGTAGCATTAATTTTGTTGTTTAGTAACATTTTTTAAAATGTTCAGTAATAAATATGAAGTGAAAAAAGTTTTTTATCTGAAGTTTATTTTATTTCAAATTGTTTTATATTGAAACAGTCATGACCTGTTAATTTATTAATCGCATAATAAAATAGTTAAATAGATATTTGGAATAACACTCTCTATACGGCTATCTGTTGTCAGCACAAAGTATTGCAGCATGAAACATAGTTCTAATAAATCACTCTATATAGCATTATTATCACTTTGACCTTCATATCAATCTGCTGATGAGTCTGTTTCTAAGTTATAATGGTTGCTCTTAATTGTTGACAAATAAATCATTATGCTGACCTTGACAAATTTAGTCTATGTAACACAAATTTTAATGGACCGATAACCTGACCCCACTCTACACCTAGTTTTATAAGAAATTATTTTATTGACACACATGCAAATGCTTCCAAAAACATGTCTTCCCTTTGCCAGAGGAAATGAAATAATAACACGAACACATTATAAAAAAAGACTCACCTTACAGTATTTAGACCTAATTATACATCAGTCACCCACAAAGCCTCAAATTGTTGCAAATTAATTCATACCTTTTAATAATAATAATGGATTGGATTTATATAGCGCTTTTCAAGGCACCCAAAGCGCTTTACAATGCCACTATTCATTCACTCTCGCATTCACATACTGGTGGAGGCAAGCTACAGTTGTAACCACAGCTGCCCTGGGGCAGACTGACAGAAGCGAGGCTGCCATATCGCACCATCGGCCCCTCTGGCCAACACCAGTAGGCGGTAGGGTAAAGTGTCTTGCCCAAGGACACAACAACCAGGACAGAGAGCCCAGGATCAAACCAGCGACCTTCCGGTTACAGATACGTTTCCCAACCCCCTGAGCCATGGTCTGTGCAGTTGTTGAATGACAAAACCAACACTTCACAATTTTTATCTAGTTAAATGAAGCCATTTTAGTCACTTTGTGGATTACAAGGAAAAATAGATCCATCGACCCACGTTATTTTATGAGACACCCACAGTCCTTTCTTTACCTCTGCTCAGGAATGTCTTTAGAAAAATCTGCCCGTTATCCATCTGCTTACTTGCCTTGCCCACTTTTGCTTGCCTGCTGGGAAATAATCTGCTTCACAGAAGTGAATCACTGTCACAGGCAAGGACAAAAGCAGGGTTATAAGAACTTTGTTGCCTGCCTTCTCAGGAAACAGAGCTCAAGCCACAGAGTGCCCAGATCAAAGACTGTGAACCTTTCTGTATCCTTTGTGTCTCACTAACAATTTTAAATCTAGGTGACATTTCTGTTTGTTCATGAACCTGCAAACACTTATCTTCTAAGAATTTCGGTTATTTCTTTTTCTGCTTGCATACCTTGCAAATCCACCTCTACCCTGCTAAATAAACAATTTCTTTACTGATATTGAAGTTCAGTAAACTTTCTGTCATGTCCTGTGCCAAAATCATTTACATAACCTTGGCAGTTTCTCTCTTATTCACACGTCCTTCTCATAACATAAAAGGCATAGCCTTCAACGTTTAGGCCCCTCTTCTGTGAACCAGCTTCCACTTCAGGTTCAGGACACAGATACCCTCTCTACTTTTAAGATTAGGGTTAAATCTGTCCCTTTTGATAAAGTCTACAGTTAGGGCTGGATATGGTGACCCTAAATCCACCCTTATTTTTGCTGCATTAGACCTGGGCTGCTGGAGGCTTCTCATGATGTGCTGAGCATTTCTCCTTCTCTTACCTCGATCGTGGCTCAAGAGTTAGGAGTTCGCCTTGTAATCGGAAGGTTGCCGGTTCGAGCCCCGGCTTGGACAGTCTCGGTCGTTGTGTCCTTGGGCAAGACACTTCACCCGTTGCCTACTGGTGGTGGTCAGAGGGCCCGGTGGCGCCAGTGTCCGGCAGCCTTGCCTCTGTCAGTGCGCCCCAGGGTGGCTGTGGTTACAATGTAGCTTGCCATCACCAGTGTGCGAATGTGTGTGTGAATGGGTGGATGACTGGATATGTAAAGCACTTTGGGGTCCTTAGGGACTAGTAAAGCGCTATATAAATACAGGCCATTTACCATTTTTTACTCACCATGTGTTTATACACCACTCTGCATTTAAATATCAGTTGTTATTTATTTCTTTCTCTCTTCCACAGCAATTCTTTTGTCCTCTCCCCCACTCTCACCTCTAACTAGTAGCAGCACATGGCTGCACCTCCCTGAACCTGGTTCTGCTGAAGGTTTCTTCCTGTTAAAAAGGCATTTTTCCACGGCTGCCAAAGTGCTTGCTCATAGGTCATTGTCTGACTCTTTCTTGAGGTGACTGTTGTTGTGATTGGTGCTATCTGAATAAAATTTATTTGTTATCTCTCTTGCTGCTACTAGTTTTCATTCTCCTTCTTTCCAGAGCATACCTCCACCTCATTGGGCTCCCTTCATGTGCTTCCTGCTCTTGCTCACAATGTCACCTGCAAATATCAAAGTCTATGGAGATGATGAGCTCATGTCGTAACCAATGTTCCCTCTAATTTTTCATGTGTCTGAGCGAACACACAAACTCCCTGAGCGGTCCCTTGGACCACTGTAAGCAACAGCAGACGTGCGCACTGTGGTCACTGTGGTTGTTCATGACCTGTGCAGTATGTTAACACTATTGGAAGTAAAAATAACTTGAACTCCAATTTTGAAAACACAACTTTCTTTCTTTCTTTTTTTATAAAGCTCTGACTTGTATTATGAGTATGAGTCTGTGGTCTGGGAGAGAGTCCTGTAACTCTCTGTCTGCAAAATACAGTATATAATGACGATTGTTGGGCAATTAATTATATAGTTACTTCTTCAAAAAAGTAACTGAGTTATGCAAACAACAAAGTTTTTTCCAGCTGTTTACCTAAAAATGCAGCCAAGGCGTTTTTTAAATAAATATTTCAAGCTATTTACAGAACAATCAGGTGTTCTGCATCAAATCTGATGCCACACAAATTATTTTTGCCACTCCAAAAAATCATTTCTGTCCAATATGAGATAAAGGAGAACAACAGCCTGATACCTGCAGGCCTGACAACAGGAGATGTATCGCTCCTGTAACCAGTGGCGGTCCTAGCCTGTTTAGTGTCATGGTCCTGGGTCGTGCGACTCTGTGTTTTGTGTTTAGTCTATTTTGATGTTTATTGATTGTTTAGGTTCATTAAGGTAGTCCAGCCATTTGTATATATCACCCTTGCATTACGTCTCCCTTGCCCTTCGTGTGTTTATGTCTGTGCGTCTTGGACTGTCAAGTTCATGTTGTCAGTATTGTCACCTCCCCCTGTACTACGTCTCCCCGGTTCATGTCTCATGTTTCCTGTTTTACTTTGAAGGCCTGCATTCACTGTCAGTGTATTCAGTTTCACTCCTCCTGTCCTGTCGTTAAGTTCATGTGTGTCAGCTGCGTTCCCGTGTGTGGCCACTTCCCCTGATCATCCCTCATGTGTATTTAGTCTCTGTGTTTCTTACAGTCTGTGTCGAGTCGTCTGTGTTCCCACCCTCCGTGTTTCCATGCCCGGTCTGTTGTATTCTTTTTTTTTTTTTTTTTTTTACAACTTTATTTATAGTTTTCCAACAAAACAGTCCAGAATTTCTTACAAAAGTTGCGAACCCTACCCCCCACCCCCATCCAGGTGGCATCCCCACAACCAGGAAGCACAATACACACAACACAAAAAAAAAAAAAAAAAAAAAAGGAGAAACACTCAAACCAATCTGTGACAGTCATTATAGCACCAACAGCCGGACCCCGGCACATGAGAGAAGAAACAAAGAAGAAAAAGGGAATAAAGAAATCCCAACAGTCAAAGTACGGGCATTGAGGAGACTATGGACAGCAGTCCGAGAAGAGAGCAAGAGCATAAATTACCAACAAGTAAAGAACAATAAATCAGGCAAAAGACAGACTCTTGACATGAGTTATGAACCGTGACCAGGTTTTGTCATATTTACTCTCCAAGCCGCGCACGGTATACCTAATTTTTTCCAGAGCTAATCCCAACATCACCTCTCTAATCCAATGGACGTAGGAAGGAGGGTTCGACGCCTTCCAGCTCAGTAGTATCAGACGGCGGGCATGCAACGAGGCAAAGGCTATTGCGTTTTTGTGGAGGGGAGAGAGTCTCAGCTCTTCCCGAGGTACACCGAAGATAGCTATCAAAGAGTCAGGCCGCAGTGTTTCACCCGATATAGCTGACAGTGATTGAAAAATTGATGTCCAGAAACCATACAGGGAGGGACATGACCAAAACATGTGCCCCAAAGAAACAGGAGAGTAATCACATCTAGGACAATTCGGTGCAACATCAGGGTACAGTTTAGACAGTCTGTCATTAGAATAGTGGAGCCTGTGGACGACCTTAAATTGAATCAGGCCATGTCTAATACAGAGAGAAGACGTATGTATACGCTGTATGGCTTTCTTCCAGATGTCTTCTGACATGAGTTCTCCAACCTCCCCTTCCCACGCCGCCTTAGGTTTGTCCCATGTATGAGGGCAGCTGTCAAGAATCAATGCATAAATCTTCGATATTGCTCTTTTAGTGGGCTGACTCACATTAAGAACTAGATACAGTAGGTCCTTAGGGGGCAGAGACGGGTACCCTGGGAGAAATTTAGAGGCAAAACTCCGAGCCTGAAGGTATCTGAAGTAGTGAGACTTTGGTAAGTTATGGTCTTCACACAAATATTTAAATGAGACAAAGCCATCCTCAGTGAAGAGATCTTGAAAGAAAACCAGACCGTTTCTGTGCCAGACTGCAAATGAATGATCTATTTGAGATGGTGGAAAAAGATGGTTGAACATTATCGGAGAAAAGCTACAAGTATTTGTCAAGTTAAAATGTTTCCTGAATTGACCCCAGATCTTAATTGAATTATGAACCACCAAATTGGAGTTCAGCCCAGATGCTTTGACATTCAGTGGGAGAGGGGCAGTTAAGATCGAAATCGGAGAGATTGGGAGTGTAGCTCTCAGTTCCATATCTGCCCAGACTGGACCCTCCCCATCCGCAAACATGGTTATCCAATATGTCAGCTTGACAATGTTAGCAGCCCAATAATAGAATAAGAAATTAGGCAAGCCCAAACCACCATCAGCTTTAGCTCTCTCCAGGCTTGCTCTCCTTATGCGTGCAGGTTTTTTGTTCCATATGAACAAAGAGACAAAGCGATCCAGCTGGGCAAAATAGGTTTGGGGAGAAAGATGGGGATCATTTGGAATAGATAAAGAAACCTGGGCATTACAGTCATCTTCACCACATTTATCCGTCCTGCCAGCGAAAGTGGAAGTTTTGACCACCTACCCAGATCAGATTTAGTACTGTCCAGAATAGACCTGTAGTTATACTGGAAAATAGTCTTAATCGAGCCAGCTATTTCCAGTCCCAAATATGTGAATTTGTCATTTTCAATTTTAAAAGGCAAATCGTCATAAGTGGTCTGTTTTGCCAGATTGTTCAATGGAAACAGTAAAGATTTTGATAAATTAACCTTATACCCCGATATGTTGCCGAACTCCCGCAGCCAGCGGAAAAGGTGGGGCATACTCCCAATTGGGTCTGATATCTGCAAAAGGAGATCATCAGCATAAAGCAGAGTTTTATGAGTTACCTCACCCCTGGATATACCTTTAATCCTCTCATCAGATCTGATAGCAATTGCCAGCGGTTCGATCGCAATGTCAAACAGGAAGGGTGACAGGCAACAGCCCTGCCTCGTCCCCCTGTAGAGCGAAAAATATTCCGAAATCAGACCATTTGTCCTGACTGCAGCCATAGGCGTTGAATATAGGACTTTAATCCATCTACAAAAAGTAGGTCCCATGCCGAATTTCTCCAGAACTGTGAAAAGGTAGGACCATTCGATTCTATCAAACGCCTTTTCAGCGTCAAGGCTCAGAATAACTTCCGGTTGTAATGTCGAATGGGGGGAGAATACCACATTAAACAGTCGTCTCACATTAAAAAATGACTGCCGTCCGGGAATGAAGCCCGTTTGGTCCTCATTAATAATGGTGGAAATAATAGGGTCCAACCGTAGTGCAAGAGTTTTGGTTAAAATCTTATAGTCACAGCACAAAAGACTTATTGGCCTGTATGAGCTACACTGTACAGGATCTTTATCTTTCTTTAGTAAGACTGAGATCGTGGCCTGGGTAAGCGTCTGCGGCAGATTGCCAGTAGCAAAAGATTCAGCATAAACTGATTCTAAAATAGGTGTGAGCTTCGAAGAGAATTCCTTGTAAAACTCCATGGGGAAACCGTCCGGACCTGGCGACCTTCCAGTCTGAGACAATTTAATAGCGTTCGTTATCTCTTCAATCGACAACGGCTGTTCCAAAGGCGACTGAGCGTCCGGAGAGAGCTTGGGAAGATCCAGCGAGTCAAGAAACGAGTAGATCTCGGATGAATTACTGCCCACCTCTGATTGATATAGGGTAGAGTAGAAATATTTGAACTGGTCATTAATGACTCGGGGGTCGTGAGATATCGAATCAGCACCTATTTCAATTCCCGAAATCACGCGCTCAGCTGACCGCTGTTTGAGCTGAAGTGCAAGGAGCCTCCCCGCTTTATCTCCATGCTCATAATATACCTGCCTGGATTTAAAAATATTTCTTTCGGCTCTCCATGTCATAAGCGTGTCAAATTCAGTTTGCAACAGTAATTTCTCCTTAAAAAGATCTGGCGTAGGTGAAAGAGCGTAACGCCTATCCATATCCGCAATCTTGTCAGCCAGTTCTTTAAGTTGTTTAGAGCGCTCCTTGTCTCTGTGTGCCACATAAGAAATAACTTGGCCCCTAATATAGGCTTTCATAGACTCCCACAAGACTCCCCTCGACACATCCTGAGTGTCATTAATTTCTAGAAAGAAGTCAATCTGATTGCTGAGAAACGTTTTAAAGCGTTCACATAAAAGTAATAGGGGGTCTAGCCGCCACGTTCGTTGGGGCGCTACATTACCTGGAAAAACCAGACCCATCTGCACAGGGCTATGATCTGACAACACTATACTGTGGTATTTGGTGCTGGAAATTAAGGGAAGTAGCTGGTTATCGACAATGAAGTAATCAATCCTGGAGTAACTATGATGTACAGGGGAAAAAAAGGAAAATTGCTTCGTAGATGGGTTTGTTGCACGCCAAGGGTCTGATAAGCCGTAAGAACGAAGTAGGGAATTAATAGCCACTGCTGCTGACGAGAGGGTGTTGCTCGACCTTACGCTTGATCGGTCCAGCTGGGGAGAAAGGACACAATTAAAGTCTCCACCTAGAATTAGTTTATAGGAGACAAGGTCTGGGAGAGTCGAAAAAAAATTAAGAAAGAACTGTGCGTTGTCCCAGTTAGGTCCATAAATATTAGCCAGTATTAGTGGTGTGTTAAACAACTTGCCCACTACAACAACATATCTGCCATTAGGATCTGATATCACTTCAGAGTGTTCAAATGGAACCCCCTTCCTAATTAAGATTGCTGTTCCCCTGGCTTTGTAGTTAAAACGTGAATGATATATTTGTCCAATCCACTTACAACCTAATCTTTTTTGGGAGTTAGTATTTAAGTGTGTCTCCTGTAGAAACATCACGTCAGGTTTGAGCGATTTCAAATGACTAAATACCTTGCTTCTTTTAACCAAATTATTCAGCCCTTTGACGTTCCAGCTAATGAATGAGACCGATTTCTGTTGATTATTCACATTATCCAGAGTCATAGTGCCACAATCGATAATAGACTGATCCTGCACGTTGGTTATATCTCAGTGTTTCAGTGCCTGTTTGAGCCACAACATAAACCACAGATAAACCCAAAGCAAAACTAACAAAAACAAACAGATAAACATAGATAAACCTCTCACCATCCTGGACCCCTGGGCTGGTCTTCCACAAACCTGAGACTGCCCTGAAAACACTCCTCCCTCTCCTAGGCATATAACACGTTTACACTAGCTTAAACTCTTACATGAACTCAGCAAAGACAGAACAAAATATAATAGGACCCTTGACTCAGCATCATTATTGCCGCATGCATGTCGGCACCCATCCACTTACAGGCCGGTACGGCTCTGAACACTCACGGTTGGAAAATAATCCCACAAGAAAGGGGTAAAACCCAATAAAAATAATGACACTGGTGATAGGAAAAAGGGGATTAATTAATCAGAATACATCAAAAAGCAAAATAAAAGCACTGTTGGGGTTATGGTGTCGGGCTGGAACTAAGACCAATGAGGATACCGAAGATATTCTGAAATAAAATATTCCCCAGGCCACATGACATCCACAGAAATCCTCAACATCTTATAGCTATACCTTGTCCAATCATAAAGGGCATCCAACCGTAGCGTGGCGACGTTCACCAGTCAATGCACAGCCTGTGCAGACTACCTCAATGGTAGCACGCAGCGTGTGATACTTGTTGTGGTCCGTGAATTAACTGTCACTCTCCCTCCGTCTCCCGTGGGCGCAGATTGGTCTCGACGTAGTGCCTTGCCTTGATCGGGTCTTCGAAAGACATCTGTTCGCCAGCCGGGGTCGTGATTTTCAATGTAGCTGGATACAGGAGACCATATTTCACTCCCGTACACCGGCGAAGCAATCTTCTCACCTCGGTAAAGGCCGATCTCTTCTTTCTAACGGTGGCCGAGTAATCCGGGTAGATGTAGAAACGCTTCCCATTACGGGTAATGGGACCTGCCCCCATGGCCTTTCGAAGAACATCCACTTTCTCCTGAAAATAGTGGAACTTGACGATTATCGGTCTCGGGGCATCTCCATCCTTTGGCCTCGGCTGCAGGCTCCTATGCGCCCGATCGAGCGTCGGCGTATAGTCGAGGGCGAGCGCTTCCTTCAACAATTCAGCCACGGCTTTCTCCGGTCGAATATTTCCGAATCCCTCTTCCACTCCAATTAGTCTGCAGTTATCACGACGTTGCCGGGACTCCAAATCATCGGCCTTGTCTGCCAACCGGACGACTTGGGCAGATAGCGCATCAACTTTAGCTTCCAGTGCTACAACACGGTTAGCCTGGCCATTAGCTTCCTCCTCAAGATCATCAGTGCGGGTCGAGAGCGTGGCGTTTTCTTTCTGCATGTCTTCGATAGCCTTCGCAAACTCTGCGCGCACACTCAGGACCTCTGACCTTAAATCACCCGCCAAGTCGTCTATTTTCTTGTGTAGTTCACCTGCAGCTGCCATCACAGACGAGTCGATCTTGGCTAGCACATTCTGCTCCGTTTGCTTTATGGCAGCCATGATTGTGTCGAGATCCGGCCCGGCCCCCACCCCCGCGGCCGGATCCGCACCAGGCAAGTCCGAGGCATCAGGCCCCGGCTTCTGCTTGAGCGATTTAGGCATGTTGAACAGCTTTAGACTACAAAATACAACTGATTCGAAAGATTAGGCACTTGTGAGACGGGTTCGCGCCGGGATGTACTAGAAGGGGAGCGGGAAAATTACGCAAATGGTCAATCTAAGCAGAGCTCGCAAAAACACGTCTTCACATGTCGCTGCTCTCTCCCCTCCCCCCGGTCTGTTGTATTCTAAGTCATAGCCTTACCTTAGTTCATTCCCAGTTTAGTTTTCTGTTTAGTTATTGCTTTTGTGCTGCCCTCATTCTTGTTTGTGTCTCCTGTGTTACCAGCCACAATAAAAGGCTCGCCTTCTGTTAAAGCTCACTCCCGTCTGCTCACTTGTGTACGCACCTGGGTCCATTACACACATTCTCCACTCGGTCCGTCACAGCGGACCGTGACAGTTTAGCGCCCTGGGCGAACACTCCCTGTGCTCTCTCCCCCCCCCCCCCCCCCCCCCCCCCCCCCCACACACACACACACACACACACACACACACAAAACATATTAAGGATTGTACATTAACATAAAACTGTTGTACACGTACACATATGAAGAGAGAGAGAGTATGCATAGTATGCAAACAATTGACAATGACTAATTAATATTAAAATCTGTAACATAATGTATTGTTTGGAGTTTAGTCTGTTACTGTTGCTATTTTTACCATTTCTTCTTGGAGCAACTGTAACGCACATTATTTCCTTAGGGATTAATAAAGTATTCTGATTCTGACTCAGATTGTTTCAGGATGACCTGCCATTATCCAATGACACATCTGCTTACCTGTATCTTTTGCTCGTTTCTTCTCCTCTTCTTTTTTCTTTTGTCTAAACTGAGCACCTGATGCCTTTGAACTTTTCTTGTCCATCTTCCATTGGTTTTAATTTTGCACTCCAGTATGAACACCCATTCCTCAACCCGAGTATCACCACAACATAATCTAACAGACCTACACCTTAGTTCACAGATTCACTTTGTCTAAGGTGTATTTCTGAGATTTCACACAACCCAGGATTCAAATCATGAATACATGATGGGCTTGGATTTACATCATTAGAATGAAATGTGCTCTATTTGGAAGCAGCCGCCCCCTCCCCTGTGTGTGAGACTTTAAATCATCAAACTGTAAATTATAAATTTTAAATTGTTATTGATCCCTTTACCCCTGGTCCTAAAGTGTATATTTATTTTCTTACTCTTCTTATATATATTGTTTGTTTACTTGCACTGCTGTAACTGGAGCCTCGTCGTCTCATCTCTCTATATACTGGACTGTATATAGCGGAGATAAAGTTTACTTTGACTTCAGCAGCAAGCAGGTGCACCGAGGGCTCTCGCGCTCACTTTTTGTGTATAGAATTTCGAAAAAACATCGGTGCAAATTATAAGTCTGGTGTTTTCGTGTTTGTTGGTTTGTTTTTATTTTGTTTTATTTTGCGAGTTGGTTATTAGATGCTGCTCCAGCCGTTCAGAGAATCCCCCGCCGCCCCGCCCTCTCCTCTCTGCGCTGCAAGCAGCAGGCGCACCTCACAAACGAAGGGCTCCCTTACTCCCAGCAAATGGGCGATAGAAAACCAATCAGTGCCTATGCCATTCCCAATATGCGCTGGCTGACGTCGGGGCAGCATGAGTACGAGCATATTTTTCCCCCCAATGCCCATGATGCCGCCCCCCACCACGATGCCATGTCGCCAGTATCTAAAACCACTACTGCCTGTAACACCTGTAACATTCAGCAGTCGCCTCATTGTTCTGACACACACAACAACACTATTGACTACACTACACACTAACTACACAAGATTTACGCTAAACGTCGCAAATCCCTCACATCTCAAAACACCGCCGTCACTCCTAAAACTTCCCCCTTCCCAAACAACTAAATGCCATGTTGCCATATAATTTTTGATTGGTCGACATGATACATTTTTCCACCAATAGGAAAGGGTGGGGTTGTTTTGGTTTTGTTTTTGCTCACAGGTGGAGAGTGCTTTCGCGTGTTTTCCTTATAAAACACAGTTTCTTCCCGTAGTAAATATAAACAACGATAGTATTCAGGAAGTAAACCAAACATTGAATATATTTTTATCATAACTCTGGTTTTACGTGGCCTATCAACACAATTTAAAAACTGTTATAAAGTCCACACTTTTTCCGTCAATTGTTCCGTCTGTCCTGCTCACATCTCCAATGGTTGTACACGTTGTCATTAATGTGGCTTCACTCCACATCAGCCACGCTGCTTTGCTAGCTGCTGTCATAGCCTGTCAACGACGTTGATTAGCTGTGTATATACGGATGTCAATCGCATTATTGGCTGGACTATGGGATAAGGTGGCATCATTCTAATCCCATATGGGAGCAGCCAGTCACTTACCGACTAACACTGCAAAACAGTATTGTTAAAGTATTAATTTTAATTTCAATTCAGGTTAGATTTTTTTTTGTGCACAACACAGATTTTCTGTGTGCAGAGACTGTGCCAGCAGTGCGCAATTGCGCATGTGCGCAGCTTAGTAGTGATGTGTCGGTTGCGAACAAAACGGCTCTTAGAGCCGGATCTTTGACGTGAATGACGCGAGCCGGCTCTTTATCGTGATTGTCTGGCTGTCCTCATGTAGGTCCTGTAACAGCCTTATATCAGCTCACCTCACAACCACTCCAGACTCCCTTATGCAGTACCACAGATCCTCTCTTGGTACATAATATATGTTTTCACTAGATCCAGATCACACAGTGGAACTCCTGAAGCCATACAGGTGCTCATACTCCTTCATGGTATGACCCATCAGCTTTATCCCTCTGTACTTAGTACACCTCTGTACATCACCCTTGTGAGGTCCAGATTCTACACTGCCCTCTCTCACACAGGCGTCTCCATACCTTCACATATATATTATGTAGACCATCTGCCTTCTTGGTTTACATCCTCTTCATAGCTACCCTCACTTCCCACTAACTTTCTGGTTTACTAACTGTCACTAACCAGTCCTCCTCAAGATCTCTCTCTAAATAAATAAATAAATAAATCTGGGTAAATTCCCAGATGATTAAACATGCAACTACTTTATTGAATAACTGACATTTCAGCTGCTTTTTGAAAGGGAGAACGGCTGTTGTGGATGTCAGAGGGGAGCATATTTCAGATATAAATGAAGGCTGATCTGACTGAGGGATGGGATGCACTGTACAACCCATAGAACCCAAAAATGCCACTGCGGAAGGATAACAGCAAATGTCTATGGAGTCTAAATTACCCTGCCTGTAGTCTAACCTTGTCACTCATTGAAAAAAATATGTTGCATTATTAATCATCATTGTCAAAATTGGCCAAAGTCTTATATCAGGTTGGAGCTCAGTCTGGGGGGAGTTATTTTTTATTTTTTTATCCTTATCTTTCCTCATGTGGTGCATTTTCCATTGTTATACCTCTCTGACCTGTCTTCCCCATGTGATGTTTTGTGTAATGTATGTATGGTCGGAGGGTAAGATGGCGCCGCCATTGCGTGCAATAGGTCGGCAGCCTTATGAAATTTCCCCTTGTGGGACTAATAAAGGTATATCAATATCAATATCAATATCAAAACCCAATTTGATTTCAAACTACAGCAAAACAGTGACTCAGTTTCCCAAAACGCATAGTGTTACTGAATAAAATTGATCTAACAGAGCAGTAAACATGCTGCTGTAATTATACGTAGCTGCATTTGAGCTTATGTGTTTTTACTCAGTTAAATGCAAATGACTGCATTGTATTTATTAGTATTTATTGTATGTCTACCATCTAAATTCACACAGCATCTTAACTGTTTTGTGGGTTATAGAAGGGAATGAGGAGGAAGAAACATGCACATTAAACAAATGGAAAACATGGTTTAAGTCTCATGATAAGCTTGGAGAAAGTAGTCTGCTGTTAATTACTATGTTTTGTGGGTCAGTCTTATTCAGAGCACAGCTGAGCGGAAACTGTGAAAACAGAGGCTTTAACTCCCAAAGGCTCTCCCACACTCTGTCCCAGTCCCAAAGGGACTTCCTGTTCTAGATGTATGGAGGCACTTACTGTAGGCCTTCTGTGATTGCACACTGGCTAAAAATATCCACCTACAGTATACAGGGATTACTGAAGGGTCACATAACCATGCATCACACGACACAGTCCACAAGATGTGCAAATGTATTCCACACATTTTGAAAAAATACCCCCAATTAAATTACAGAGACTGACTCCTAATAAACAATACTTACCAACAGTCAACAGTGGCTTTGGTTGCACCCTACCTTATTTCTCCACTAGAGGACAGAAGCGATCCATTCTGCTGCCAGAGCTACAAACTGAAATGCAGGAAAAGAAATCAGCTAAATAAATAAAATACAATAAAATAAAATCGGTTGGAATATTATCAGAAACACACTTTGTATTATCAAAAAAACAAAAACAAAACAAAACAGGAATAAAATGGACACCAGTTGGTTTTAACACTTCTAGTTTTATGGTAAGCTTTTTGCCCACAGAGGAAATTTACAAATGACACAAAGTGTAAACACTGACCTTTACGCAGAGTCTGTAATATATAAAGCACATTTTCTATTTTCATTTCAACAGTGCTGTGCTTCATTTGGTTGTCATTTACTTCCATACAGTGAAGGATAAATGGCAAACTAAAGTTCAGTGTATTTAGGTCCTATCTATCTGTCTGTCTGTCTGTCTGTCTGTCTATCTATCTATCTATCTTATTATCTTATTTGGCTTTTCCCTATTTTTTAAATGACTGTTAGTCATGTGACTATGATGCGCTGTGACACTCTCTTCAGTAAAAAGGAAAGTGTTTTTATTCACACTTTTTCAGCCTTCCACCAAACTCATGCTTTGAATTAGGAATAATAATGTAGCTTACCTAAAAATTGTCACATGAAATATTTTGGAACTTTTTGACCTTTTACAGAATAAATTTCAGTGCTAGTCATATTTCTTTATGTACACTCAACAAAAATATAAACGCAACACCTTTGTTTTTGCTCCCATTCCCCATGGGATGGACGTAGAGACCTAAAATTCATTCCAGATACACAATATAACCATCCCTCCCAAACAGTGGTCACAAATCAGTCCAAATGTGTGGTAGTGGGCACATCTGCTATAATGAGATAATCCATCACACCTCACAGGTGTGCCACATCAGGATGCTGATCTGACATCATGAGTAGTGCACAGGTGTACCTCAGACTGCCCACAACAAAAGGCCACCCTGGAATGTGCAGTTTTTTGCGCTATTGGGGGTCTGGGGACCCAGAACCGGTCAGTATCTGGTGTGACCACCATTTGCCTCATGCAGTGCAACACATCGTCGTATGGAGTCTATCAGATTGTCAATTGTGGCCTGTGGAATGTTGGTCCACTCCACTTCAATGGCTGTGCGAGGTTGTTGGATATTCGTGGGAACTGGTACACGCTGTCGTATACGCCGGTCAAGCACATCCCGAACATGCTCAATGGGTGACATGTCCGGTGAGTATGCTGGCCATGCAAGAACTGGGACATTCTCAGCTGCCATCTGCCCTGAACAATGTGAACCATGATTCATCCGTGAAGCGCACACCTCTCCAACGTGCCAGACGCCATCGAATGTGAGCATTTGCCCACACAAGTCTGTTACGGCGACGAGCTGGAGTCAGGTCAAGACCCCGATGAGGACGACGGGCATGCAGTTGAGCGTCCCTGAGACAGTTTGTGCAGAAATTGTTTGGTTGTGCAAACCAATTGTTCCAGCAGCTGTCTGGGTGGCTGGTCTCAGACGATCTTGGAGGTGAACCTGCTGGATGTGGAGGTCCTGGGCTGGTGTGGTTACACGAGGTCTGCGGTTGTGAGGCCGGTTGGATGTGCTGCCATATTCTCTGAAACGCCTGTGGAGACGGCTTATGGTTGAGAAATGAACATTCAATGCACGGGCGACAGATCTGGTTGACATTCCTGCTGTCAGCATGCCAATTGCACGCTCCCTCATTGCTTGTGGCATCTGTGGCATTTTGCTGTGAGACAAAACTGCACATTCCAGGGTGGCCTTTTGTTGTGGGCAGTCTGAGGTACACCTGTGCACTACTCATGATGTCAGATCAGCATCCTGATGTGGCACACCTGTGAGGTGGGATGGATTATCTCAATATAGCAGATGTGCCCACTACCACACATTTGGACTGATTTGTGACCACTGTTTGGGAGGGATGGTTATATTGTGTATCTGGAATGAATTTTAGGTCTCTACGTCCATCCCATGGGGAATGGGAGCAAAAACAAAAGTGTTGCGTTTATATTTTTGTTCAGTGTATGTGTGAATGACTAAATATTGTAATGCTCATGATGAGCAGGGGTTCTTAGTGGCTCTATTTGAGGTTGTTGCTGGAGAAGTTTGCATATTAGGATGGGATAATCCCCGCCTGTTTATTCAACAGGATGAGCATGAATGTTTGAGCCCATAGCAAACAAACAGCCAAGCCCTCCCCAAAGATTTCAGCTTAATGCTAATGATATACAGTAAGCAGTTACAATGATTTTGCAGGTTAATGAACTGGCTGTTTCTCAGATAACTGAGACTTTTGCTTTTCCACAATGGAGAGGCTGATGTGTAAAAATGAAAGATTGTCACGATACGCTTAGCCTTAGCTGTCGTTGCCTTTCTGCAGAGTCGATACTCATTTATGTTCCAGTGCTTCTCCTACTTTGATCCTTATGCTTCTTACAGAAGACTGTCAAGAATATAGGCCCTAAAACACATGGCTGACCGACTCAAATTCTAAATATCTTTTTATAAAACAGCTGAGCCTCCTGCAGGTCTTTGCTCACAAAGGAATAATGAATGATTTAGAGTGATGAAACAGAAGGTTGCTGCAGAGTTCAGACCCTTGTTTGAAAAAGCCCAAGTGTGCGCTGACAACATTACACATGGAAAACCTGTGGACAGACAAAGCAGGCTAGCAAGAACTTATTTCAGGAAGGGTGAGGAGACGGAAGATGGCTGCGATCACTTTGAATTCTGTCAAGTATTGAACTAAATTGCTCAAAACACATTTGTAAACATGTGTGATAAATTCTGAAAGGTAAAAATGATAAATTACAAATAAGAGAAGACCATTTGAAAAGCTTATTTATACATTTGTCCTAATGTGTCAGAGAGATGCCCTTCTTCAAAACAGACATTTACCCAGCTTGTAGGTTTGAGTCCATCTCATTATATTTGCATGTGAGTTACACTTGCATAGCTAGTGAACAGGAAATGACTTTGATTGCTCATTTGTTAGCCAGCGCTCTCAATTTTTAATCTTATTGACCACCTTGAACAGCCACTCTAACCTGCAGTGGAGTAAATTAAACTTTTATCTACTTGATTATCGTAAATATGCCTTAGTGACTAAATATCTTTGAGGCTTTGTGGTGGAGTAAAAATGGTAGAACATTTGCTTTCGATTAAAAAGAGCTTAAAAGTTTTGTAACAAGTAAAAGTACTTGAACCAGCATATTTTCTTTTCAAATCAAATCACATCAAAATGTATTTCTATAGCACATAATAATACAACCAAGTTGACCAAAGTGCTTCACAGTCGGTCAGAGCAATAGCATAAGACAGAATAAAAAGAAACAGTTAAAAGGAGGGCAGGAAACAATATGAACAATATGGGTAAAAAAAAACATAACTTGCCACAAAATAACATACTAGTTTGAATTAAAAGCCAGACTAAAATAATAAGTTTTAAGACGCAATTTAAAAGACTGGATGGACTCGGAGGAACGAATATAAGGAGTCTGGGAACTGCAACAACAAAGGCCCAATCACCTCCGGACTTCAGACGAGACCTCGGTTTTGTCAGGAGCATTTGATTGGAAGATCTAAGTGCCTTATTAGGGATATACTAATGGAGGAGTTTGCATAGATAGCTGGGAGCCAAATTGTTTAAAATTTTAAAGGTAAGCAAGAGAATTTTGAAATTGATACAATATTCAACAGGGAGCCAATGTAGGTTGGCTAAAACTGGTGTGATGTGGGCATAATTTCTAGTACCAGTTAAGAGATGTGCAGCTGCGTTTTGAACTAACTGGAGCCGGTGAATAGAGGAAGATGGGAGGACCAAGGAGAGGGAATTAAAGTAGTCTAAAGTGATAAGAGCATGAATAAGCTTTTCAAAGGTCCTTCAAAGGGAGGTATGGCTTTGGTTTAGATATCTGACGTAGCTGGTAGAAATTGTTTTTTACCACAGAGGAGATCTGTTTCCCGAGTTTGAAAGAGCTGTCCAGGAAAACACCAAGGTTTCTAACAGCGAATGATAGATGGCTAGCAAGGGGCCCTCTTTTATACCAATAGGCAGTATAACAGTTAGGTTTATAGTAAACTGGGTAAACTGGGTTGTCTAAATCTCCAGAAGTCTTGTTGAGGAAAACTTATATCCTTCCCTCCTTTGTGTTACTGCTGACTTAATTTCTGCTTGTACAGTTCATTTTAACTAATAACTTGCCAATGTCAAATTTAAAATATCTATCCGTCCATTTAGATGATCAGTACAAGTACCTTTTTGGTAGAACTCGCAGTTTACGGTACTCCATCCATTTTTGGACCAATATTTTTTTCCATCACATAAAACAATAATAATTTTGTCTCTACAAATGATTTTGTATTTTCTATATTTTAGATGAACTCAAGGCAAAAATTGGATTTTTATAGAAAAACAATTCATGTTTGACCTCTGCTAGTCTTAATTGTCACTGTACAACCAACAATTTTTCTGCACTCAATTGTAGTGATATGCATGGTAATATGAAGTTGGTGACTCATAGAGGATCATTTCCCAATTCAACACTGTGTCTCATATGACAAAGTGGGATGGTTTTCTTTGGCAATTAGAAGAGAGCAGTGCTGCATTATATTTATTTTTGAGCCTCTACTTGGAAAATTGCCCAGTTCCCTTGTCACAGTAAATACTCATAATGTCATGCTTAAATGTTAACATTGGCTGTAACTGTTATTAATCATGAAAGAGGAAAATACTGGTTATAAATGGAACAAGATACAACAGATATGAAACTGCATTCTCTTATTTCTCTGCAACACTTCAACAGCTTATATTTACCTGTCAGTTTTCATTCTTGAAATTTCTTTTCTTAATTTATTAATATGTATAATGTGCCTCTGCATTATGTGTCTGGATATACTGTTATATATGTTTCCTAAAGCCTCTCTTGATTTCCTCAAATCAGGTGTGATGGTGTAAGGATCCTTTACTGGTGACATTGTTGGGGATTTATTCAAAATTGAATGCACACTGAACCAGTATGGCTACCACAGCATCCTGCAGCAACACGCAATCCCATCCAGTTTGCATTCAGTTGGACCATCATTTATTTTTCAACAGGACAATGACCCCAAACACACCTCCAAGCTGTGTAGGGGCTATTTGACCAATAAGGAGAGTAATGGGGCACTGTGCTAGATGACCTGGCCTCCACAGTCACCTGACCTAAACCCAGTTGAGATGTTTGGGAGGATCTGGACCGCAGAGTGAAGATGCTCACTCTGGGGTCAAGTGCTCAGCATCTCTGGATACTCCTTCAAGACTGTTTGAAAACATTTTCAGGTGACGACCTCATGATGCTATTTTGAAGAATCTAAAATATAAAACATGTTTTGAATTATTTCACATTTTTTGTTTACTACATAATTCCATAATTCCAGAAACTACAATGTCAATACTCATGAAAATAAAGAAAAAAAACATTAAATGAGAACATGTGCCAAACCTTTGACTGGTAGTGTATGTCTATATTTCTCTGCCTTTTTGCTGTTCCAGCAGTGGTAGGACCTAGAAGTTTGCAAAGCTCTAAGGTCTCAGTTTGTAGAAATTATTCAACTATGCAGCAAAGCAAGCTGATATAACTAAATGAATTTTACTTCCCAAAGGCATATGCTTTGACAGATTAAAAAAATGAATTTTAGGGGGACATATTGATTAAAATATTATTTACATCAACCTTCAAAAAGCACAAATTGGCTGGCCTAATGTAATATATTATTCTGCAAGGCCTGAGAATAATATAATGGACAGCTTTCGGTAGTTGGAAAAGATGAATCGAAAGCTGAAAGATATTTGACTTGCTAATGTAAGTGTTTATGTAATGGGATGGCAGAACAATTGGAAACCTTCTTAATGTCTATGACCTGAAGGATTAAATGGACTCTGTCTAAATCCAGGTGAGAACAGCTAGTTCAGACTCCCCATTGATGGCTACCACATGTAACATATTTGTGACCTTCAGCAAGACACTTTGAAGAAATGAATGGAAGAGATTAGGTTGTTAATTCAACATAAACAATTCTTGAAGGCTAGTTAACATACATGGCTCACCATGCATTTGGTACTCCCAGCCTGCAGGGTTCACGGTAGCTCTGTGGGACCTACATAAGGGGAATCAAGGAATTGATTCAAGGAATTCTACCTTCACACCCCTGCTGCGTTTGCTTTACATTGTCCAGTAAGAGAACCTGGCAGCTTCCAGTGTGTTTCTACTCAGACACATGCCTGAGGGGCTAACTGTTTGTAGAATATACTTGGCAAATGTAGTGTAAGTACTCTACAGTGAAACCAAGACCAGTTTAACAGGTCAGTTACCTTTCCTTTGATTGCTCATCTGTTACTTGGATAACAGATGGACTCTTCACCCTCCTGCCCTCTGGGAGGCGCCACAGGAGCCTCCGGACTAAGACCACCAGGTACCGGAACAGCTTCTTCCCCACAGCTGTCAGACTCCTGAACTCTGCCTCCTGACATCTGACCCACGTTAAACTCATGGACTGAACATACACACACCCACAATGGACAACTGTACCCTCAAACACAATAATAACATGGACTGAACCACAGTCCAAAGATATGAATGTTAGACCTAAATCAGTCGTGACTGGGGGATGCAAGTATATATATCCTCGAAGAGGTAAATTTGGTTGTAAAGTAGAGCACTTTGCAAAGCCAAGAAGACTGGAAAAGCACTGTAGAAGTGTCCTTTTTTACACATGGAACACAGACGTTGGACTGTTAGGTGTTCAGTCTGTACCATGCCTCTTACCTAATGTCAGCTAGGATAGTTTCTTGTAATATCATGTTGGATAAGTACTTGAGAAAATGGATGGATCCTTCGCCAAGTCTGAACATTTAAAGTTAAACTGTTTTCCAAATACTTTCTCAAATCACACATATTGTTCTGTTGTCTTTCAGCAGATTGTAAGTATGTTTTAATTCAGCAGTCTTATCAGTAGCAGTTGGCAACTTGGCACTGGAGCATAAAGCACCACACTGGAATGAGTTATTGATTATTGCATCTGTGTAACTCCAGAATTATCATCCACTGGGTATGGAGTTTAAAAACTGTGATTTTGTGCTTTAAACTCATTTGAAATATTGCTACTAGAGGAAAAACATACAGCTGCAACATTGCCACCAGGTGTTCAAAGTTGCAAAGATATAGAGGACAGTGACGTTACATGGGCTGAAAGTAATACTTCAATTTGAGGATGTGCGATGACTTTGCACCTCAAACAGCAGACTGATTTGGTTGTGGCCTACACCTAATCCCCGGTACAGTCAATTAACTTTAATTCCTCACTCAGAGAGACAGCGACAGGGTTTTCTTGTGGTCGACTAACCTCAGTAATAACTCTTCATTAGTTCAGAGAGGGCTGAAAGGAAATGAAAGGATTGCTGTGTGTGAGATTCTCCCCCCGAGCTTAATAATGCTGTTCCTGATTCGTGTGATGAATGCCTCATGCATGTCTGTAAGAAACACTTGTCACTTACTTTAGGATTGCAGCTTTGTCACTGAGTTAGGAAATTGCACTCAGTGGATTTACTGTGCACTCTGTTTAAATGACTGCGGGGTGACGAGTAGGCAATATGCAAAATTGTAAATTCATTTTTCCAACAGTTGTTTTGTAATCACGTAAAGAAAAAAAGCACTGGGGAAAATAAATAAATAAATAATGCGCCCACTATATTTCCATTTTGATTAACCATATGGACCATTCAGAGTAGCAGCATGTTGATGTTCATGGATTTCTTTGTTTGGAAAAAAAAAAAATAACAACTCAATTTGGCTTTGTTTTGCTGTCTATGACTTTTTTGAATCATATACAAAGAAAGGGGCTTATTTGACAGTTGTCAAATCAACCTGCGATGTTGCAGTCAATCTCATTCACCATTTTGCTTTTTGTTGTTTGCATTATAGTTACTAATATACAAGAATCAGGTTTAAATTAACACAATAAATGGTGTTTCAGCTAGTATTTAAATTTCTTTGATAATCTGCAACATTTATGACATAAAATGAAGAAATAGGAAATTAGGAAGAGGGAAAATTTTTTCACAGCACTGTAGGTATACAACACAAGCATGTCCGAGGTCACACCCACACATACCAAAGGTAAGAATGCACACAGATACAAAAGTGTGGCATACTTGGATGCATTAATTGGCAACATAACCATCAGATTTAAATATTGTATAAAGTATTTTATTTTTCTAAAGCAGCACAGGAGTTTAACATTATAACAGTGTCAGCCTGGGATTCCTGTTACTGTTGCTGATCTCATACATTGTTTCTGAAATCCCTACTCTGGTCATGAATGTGTGCATGCCGACTTCTGCCTTTGCATGAGAGCAAAGTATTGCTCTCACTTCCGTCAGCAGCCATGTAATTTCTTAATACCCTTAAGCAAGGCACTGAACCTGCCAGCTGCTTTTAAAGCAGGAGGATTCATTTGGACTTTGTATGTACGGTATCAAGTGAAACAGTGAGGATCTTAGTGAATGTGAGCTCATGTATTTGCGTTCATCTTTTTTTTGTGTGTATAAAAGGTTCAGGCATGCTTTCAAGTAGAGGCAGGTCAAAGCGAGCAACAGTGCAGCTGTATTTGTCTTTTCTTTGCCTCACAAACCTGATTATGTCCTGTAGCCTTTATACTTTTGGCTGCTCATGTGGAGAACTATAGAAGCAGGTATTACATAGCAATGCGTTTAATGCTGCAAATCACACTTAGCCTCTGAGGCAACTGGGAACCTACTCTTACCTGAAACCTTTCACACAGCAGAGTCTCCCTAATGTCCGTTTCAGTGCCTCCCCTGGAGACTGGGTCTAAAAATCAGTCACTCTGCAGGTTCAGAACAAAATGGAGCCAACTCACTGCTACATAATTATTTATAGATGGCCCTGCGATTCAGCTGTGAAGAAAATATAATCTGATCAAACATTATTCAGCTTTAAATATTGTTCAGCTTTAAAGTTACTGTGCAACTGTGTAATAAAAATGTGCTCACGACTTTGGCCTTGAGAGCGATAAGAAGCGATCGCCTCATCCTGCAGGTGCAAGATATCTGCAAGCGAAGAGACTAGAACACCCAAGGCCGATTTCCTTTTATGGAGTTGTTTTTCTGCTAATGCAGCACTTTCCTCACAACCCCCTCCTGTAAGTTTTAGAGAATATATACCCATCCTCACAGCAAATCTTGGGAATCTCCTGATGTGAGCTGTGTTGAGAGGTTGTCTCTGTCTCAATAAAAGTTCACTGATTCCCCATCTGCCGCAGGTGTCCGGTTGTCTTCATTCTCCGCCAGCCTGGTTAAGTCAATTCCTCCTTAACATCTAAAAGAACCTATTTAATGAAGGAAGACGGGTTCACTTTGTGTTTAATATTATTCTATTGCTGTTGTTGTTTTTTTGTATCCTTCAATTGGCGTCACGAACAGGATCCGCTCCAGGTCAACTGGAACGGATGGGAGGACTTCGGCCGTGGTCTGAGTGAACGGAGTTTGGACAAAAGCTGTGTGCACACAAAAACAAGGTAAGCAGACCTTTTATTTCTGCTATATTGAACATTATAAAAATACTTAGTGTCCAAACTCCTAGTAATTCATAACCAAAATTGTCTGGCTTACTTAAGGCTTGTTGAGAATCAGACAAGTGAATAAGAAATAAGTGAATAAGAGATAAGTGAATAAGAAATAAGTGAATAAGTGAATAAAGATAAGAGTGAACTGAGGTCTGACCACGGTTGCAGCCGACGGGTTGCTCTCCGGTGTCGGATACATACCTCAGTGCAGGTCTGGGACCTTGAAAGGGTTTATTAGTAACGCCTTTCTAAACAAATTAAAAGGTTAAAGGCCTTGAGAATATTTTTTAGTAATATTCTCTAAACTACAGAAGGGTTAGGAAGGCCCAGAGGACTTTATTAGAAAAGATCCTCTAAAACTTAAAAAGGAGAAGTACTGGTTGGAGTCCAAAGGAGGGGTCCCTTTGATCAATAGGAGAAAACGGATCTCTTCTTAAAACCCCGATGATTTTAGTGTTTTAAATGTTTTGATGTTCTGTTTGATATTGGACACACATAAATACACGCTGAATGCTTGCTGTGGAACACTGGGCAGGACAGTTTGGTTCTCCGTTGTTCACAGATTACACAATTAAAGGAACTAGGTTCCTCTTTTGGTTAAAATAATACACCACACATAGAATTTTTTTTTTTTTTTTTTTTTTTTTACACATTTATTACATACATAAGGAGGGTAATGAGTGACTGCAGGTAATGTATGAAGTGTGAATGAGACGTGTGAACAAGGTGACAACCAACTAGCACCCCTATCAGGAAGCTCTAGGCAAGGTTACCCGCCAGACTCCGGTTTGGTAGAAGCTTGGTAACACCTGAAGGGATATTTCAGTGCTGACTCACCTTTAAAGCAGCGCCCCAGCTGTTAGTGCCTAACAGAGGCAGAAACCCAGCTGGCCCAAATTCTCCTTTAAAATCAATAAAAGAACACTCCTCCATTGACAGTAAAATGGATGGAGAATTAGATCGAGAAACTAATGATGATGGTTGGGGTCCCGGTGTTATTCTTAGCACATTGGGAGAACAATTAACATGTGTTGAGACAGTCATCAACTCCACACACCAGCCTAAAGAAGCAAAAAAGCAGAAAGAGTCATTGAGGAAAACAGCTGAAAGGTTAATGAAAGAAAAGGGAAAGGACGAGGGGAGTAGTGGTAACTGGGGAATAATTTGGCAGAATAAGGCTATGCAGGCAAAAGAGAAAGAGGAAGAAGCCAACTCAGCAGCAGCAGGTGCAGGTGTGATGAGCGGGGTGAGACACAGAAAGGAAGCAGATAAGCACGCAGGCCGCAAAGCTAAATTTAATCACTGGGTGTGTTTATGGGAAACTGCAAAACCACACATGAAGAAAAATAGGTCTCAGCCACCTCCCTATTCTGCCTCAACTCCTCCCTCAGCAGGCATATATCCGGTACTTAATATCTCTGGTGGAATAATGACTATTGGAGAAGAACCGCCCGTAGCTCCAACTCCCATAGATACCAAGCATTTTTGCCCAGGAAGCTCCTCTCTGTCGGCGACATCCTCAGCTAGTAGTAGAGCCCCCTCTTCTATGTCCCATTGTTTTGGAACCGGATCTGAGGGCCTAACTGACCCCCCTGCGAGCGCACCATTTGCGGTTCGAATGAACAGACAGGAACCCACTGAACAACAATTAGCTGATCAAGAAGCAGCATTACGCAGCTGCTTAAATGAACATAGGTCAGTGGTCCAGGTGAATAATCGTGTTGCGTCAGCCCCTCTTTCCCGGTCCAACCCCTTTGCCAGCACTCCTGTCGCTGTTAAAGGAGATCTGACCGCTACTGCAAAAACTGAGCCTGGCACTTCACCAAATGTCACAGTTACCATGTCTTTGGTGGGCCGTCAGGATCCGGAAACACAGATGAGTTTAGCCCACGTTTTTGCTGACACTGCTACCCCACCAGGCGGGGAAGAAACTGAGGATACTGATGATGAACTCAGTGACCTTAACAATACACCCCCCTCTACCCCTCCCAGTTTAGGATATCAGACTAGATCTAAGGGCCCTGTGCCTCAGCCTCCAGGCATATTTCCCCTGGTCCAGACTAAAGCGCAACGTAGACCAGTGTATCAACCTTATTCATTCGGAGATGTCCAGGCCCTAGTGGACAAACTCCCTGACATAACGGAGGGAGGGAATGCCTGGTTGGCTGGTTTGGATAAATACACAGCTGGACAGGACCTCGCACTGGGAGATTTTAGAGCTATTATAACTAGGTGCACATCCCGATCTCAGGCAGCGGACCTGGAACAAAATGCGGGTACTACCATGCATGAGAACGAGGTGCCACTAATGCAGGCCTTGAGGTTTATTGGACCGGCCCTGCGCAAACAATTCCCACCCAAAAATCAAGGCACCTTACAGAAATTTAAATGGGAGGGAAAGCAAAATCCCACCCATTATCTAAATCAGGCTGTTGAAGACTGGGTGAACCATACAGGTCATCACCCCAGTAGGACTTGTTCACAGAGCATGTGGTTTAGAAGGGCGGTGCTGAGGGGCATTCCGGAGTCAGTAAGCCAGAAAATGGAGGATAATCCTGATTTGCAGGACTGTGACTTTGCAATCTGGAAGAAACATTTGATTTTTAATCTTAACAAAGTGCAGATTAAGTCTGATGATAAAGCGGAGAGCGTCGAAGATTTACAGTTGCAACTGTTGAAGGTTCAGCTGCAGAAAGCTAAAAACGACCTGGGTGGAAAAGGTGACAAGCCTAAAAAGCAGCTTGTGGCCGCTGCGGCTCCCCCTCCTGGTCCAGTTGCCCCTGATTTGTATCCGAACCCATGGCCAACTGATCCACAGCCCCCCCAGTATGGTGCTTATCACTCCCCGGCCCCTTATGGGCAGAGAGGTTCCCCATTTGGAGGAAACAGAGGTGGTTTCAGGGGAAGGGGTCAGATGGGAGGTGGTAGGGGAGGCCAGATGTATGTTTGTTTCCGGTGTGGACAACCTGGACACTGGGCTAAAGCGTGCCCTTTGAACCCGGCTGCTGGAAGAGGCAGGGGAGCCCGTGGTGGGCCCTATCAGCATCCTGGCCACAGAGGTGGACCTCGTGGTGCTGTAGTTGGAGTGCCCCCGGCCCCACAGATGCCTGTGATGGGGTGGGAGTACTACGAGGGTGGTCCCCAGCTATAGGACACCCCACAGACTGCCCAGGACGGTGAAGGGACAACGGCGGACCCTATGCTGTCCATAACTGTAGATAGAAGAAGAAGCAGCTTTTTAGTGGACACTGGAGCTACGTACTCCACCATTAAGGATGTTGCTCGTGAAAGACTTACTGACAGAGTGATTACAGTGGTGGGCATATCTGGGGAACCTAAAACTCTGCCTTACACCGTGCCCCTCCCCACAACGGTTGGAGATCAGACCTTGTTACACAGCTATGTTTGTTCAAAACAGGCGCCTGTGAATTTACTGGGAAGAGACTTGTTGATTAAATTAGGAGCCACAATACTCTGCTCTTCACAAGGCCTAACTGTGACTCTCCCTACTGGGGTTGTACTTCCCTGCTCTGATGGGCCAGAGGGAGGTGGTCAGTTTCTGCTGCAACCCTCCTCCTGTTTGGCGGACTCTGCTGACATCTACTGGGCATTATTGGAAGTTGAAACACCTGCTGAACCAGGAGTTTGGACTGCTTTTCAGCAATGGCGGCCGTGGCTCTCACTCCTACATCCTTATGTCCCTCCCCCTGACCCACCTCATGTTACACTGTTTTATGACAGGCATGACACCACCTGGTACCAGCACATGTTCCAAAAGCAGTGTGAGGGGCGGGCTTGGTCTCTGAACATGTCGTGCATTTTTGCGGCACCGGAGGGAGTGGCAGCAGCGGTTACTTTTACAACAGATCAATTACAGTGGTACATGATGTCTGATGAGGCAGCTCCCCATGTGTCACTGGCCTTACATCCTGGACACCAGGCTAAGGAGCTGGGTGGAATGGTTAAACGTTCCCTTGCGGCCACTGACTGGACACCTACAAAACTCCCACAGGTTTTGTTTTCTCCATCTACCAAGACATATCAAATTTTAAATGATTGCTTTAATTCCTCAACACTGCAACATGGAGTGGTCAGCGGGTCACATGGAAGAGAACACACAGACCACTGTGATGCTGCGCCTTTACTCGACTCTCTTCCAGATTGTTTGTGGTCCCTTGGACCCACAGATGTAGGTTTAGTTGATGTGGAGCCAGTCTCTTTTCAACTGTCATCTGCTACCCCTTTGTGGCAGCCTCAGTACCCACACAGACCGGAGGCTGAGGCTGGGATTGCAGAAACAATTTCTGGTTTGGTCACTGCCGGTGTCTTGGAGCCCTCCTGCTCTAAGTGGAACACGCCCATCCTACCCGTTGAGAAAAAAGGCACGGGGAAGTTCAGAATGGCACATGATTTGAGAAGGATTAATGCCTTACTTGGCACTCCTACTTTGCCTGTGCCTAATCCTTATGTTGCCTTGACCAACCTCCCACCATCTCATGCCTGGTTCACCTGCATTGACTTGGCTAATGCCTTTTTCTGCCTCCCACTTCGTGAGTCACTGCGTGACATTTTCTCATTTACATTTAGAGGCCGACAATGGCGTTACACTCGCTTACCACAGGGATTTGCCCTCTCCCCAGGACTGTTTAATCAGTGTTTGAAAGAACTTTTACAAACCAGCCCACTACCATCTGACTGTATGTTAATACAATATGTGGATGACCTTTTGCTGTCTGCCCCCACGGCTGACATCTGTTTGGAGGCCACCAGAGTGGTACTTCACCACCTGGCCAACACAGGTTTTAAAGTGAGCAAAAACAAACTACAGATTGCAAGAAAACAGGTTTCTTTTCTAGGCCGCATGGTCTCACAGTCCGGTATTTCCTTGTCCCCAGAACACAGGAACTCCATTTTGCACCATCCAAAACCTCTAACTGTAAAAGACATGTTGTCATTTTTGGGCCTGACTGGTTACAGCAGGACCTATGTCCCAGACTATGTTGGCCTTACTTCCCCTTTGCGCGTTTTGGTAAATGAACAAGGCATGAGAAACCTCTCTGCTCCCCTCTCATGGACTACAGAAACAGAACAGGCGTTTATAAAGTTAAAACAACAGCTTTCTGTCGCCTCTGACCTTGCTGTGCCAGATTATGCTTTGCCTTTTCATCTTGATGTTTCTGGAACTGGAACCCATATCAATGGTATCCTGTTCCAGAAAAAAGGGGGAGAGAGAAAAGTGTTGACATATGTAAGCGTAATGCTTGACAACACTGAAAAACGCCACCCACCGTGCACACAACACGTTTCTGGACTTGCAAAAATCATTCAGAAAACAGCACACATAGTGATGAACCACCCACTAAAAATTTTGACATCACACAGTGTGGTGGCCTACGTCTCCTCACAGGCCTTCACACTCACTTCACTCAGGCAGAGACGCCTCAGTACCATTTTGGAAGCACCACACATCACCTACTCACATGAAGGCATAAACATGGCTGATCACATGGGATCAGGGGAACCACATATGTGTGAAGAGGTTGTGCAGGTACAGGAGAAAATCAGGCCAGATTTGCAGGCAGAACCTCTAATGGATGCAGAAAAAGATTGGTTCACAGATGGATGTTGTTTCAGAACTGAAAGTGGAATGTTGAAGGCTGCATGGGCAATAGTGGAACAGACAGACATGAGATGGAAAACAGTGAAAGCAGAGCAGTTGACAGGACAACAGTCTGCACAGAGAGCTGAACTGAGAGCGGTGATTGAAGCCTTAAGGATGGGAAAGGGACAGAAAGTGAATATATACAGTGATTCAGCTTATGCTGTGGGAGCAGTGCATGTGGAGCTCAAGCAGTGGCTAAGAGCTGGTTTTTTGACAGCCAGCGGAAAGCCTATTAAGCATGAGATAGAAATGAGGGAATTAGCGGAAGCACTGTTGTTACCTGTTAAGGTGGCAGTGGTAAAATGCAAAGGACACAGTGCCGGATTGGACTTAGTGGCATTAGGTAACAAACAGGCCGACTTAGTAGCTAAGCAGACAGCTGGTTACTTACCCTCCCTGATTATGGTAATGGACCCAGAAGCCACACCCCCTCCAGAAAGACCACCCATACAACTGGGCCTAGCCACAATCAGAGAGTTACAGGACAAAGCCAGCCCCCAGGAAAAATCATTATGGGTAACAAGAGGGGCCACAAACACAGATGTTTGGCGTGGCCCAGATGGAAGGCCCATTCTACCGCCAGGGGTCAGACAGACAGCAATGGAAGAGGCACATGGAGTGGGGCATGTGGGACCTGCACAAATGATGAGGAACTTAGCCGCCTGGTGGCACCCTTATCTAAAAGACATGACAAAATACATGGTTAAAACCTGTAAGGAGTGCAACCAATTTGGAATCAAGCCCGCCTTCAAGCCAATAGCAGGGTACTTCCCCATCCCACTTTGCCCAGGGAAAGAAATAATCATTGATTACACAGACATGGTGGACAGAGTAGGTAGTTACAGGTACCTGCTGGTGGCTGTGGATGCATTTTCAGGTTGGCCAGAAGCCTGGCCGACAGCAAGTGAAAACAGTGGAACTGTGGTGAAGTGTCTGATTAATCATTATATACCACAGCATGGGTTTCCCGAGGTCATAAGGTCGGACAATGGTTCACATTTCAGGAACCACGATCTGCAGAGGGTTGAAGCCGCATTAGGTTTGAAACATAAGTTTGGCTCAGTTTACCACCCCCAATCCCAGGGGAAAGTGGAAAGGATGAATCAAACTCTAAAAACTAAATTGGCTAAAATCTGTGCACAGACCAAATTAGATTGGGTTAAGGCATTGCCTCTTGCATTAATGTCCATAAGATGCTCAGTAAATCAAACCTCTGGTTACACTCCATTTGAGTTGGAGCATGGCAGGCCTTTTCCTGGCCCCTCCTCTCGCCTGTTAATGTCGGATGAAGCTGATTCAGACCTCGATCCGAGGACATATTATAACATGCTCCGCAGTTTTGTTGCCCAGTATTCCTCACAGGTCGCTGAAAGAAACCAGCAAGAGCTGAAAGAGGCGGCTACACCTGGAATGGACTACGTCCTCCTGAAAGTCACAAAGAGAAAGTGGGCTGAGCCTCGCTGGACAGGCCCTTACCGCATAACAGAGCGGACCTCCCACGCTGTCAGGCTCGAAGGGAAAGGTGACACCTGGTTTCATTACACACAGTGCGCTGCTGCCACCGAACCAGGAAGAACCTTGAGAGAGGTGCAGAAGGACCTGTCAGAAGGAGCTGCAACAGCATCACCAACCACTTGAGGGAGCCAAAACTCAACCTACAAGCCGGCTGGTTACAAAAGGGGGTGTTCTTCATACTGAACTAAACATTTTTATTTTTCTATTTTTAACATCTTTTATGACTTTGCTTTTATATTGGCTTGAGTTTTTAAGATTTACATTTTACATTGCAATAGTTTTAACCGCTGAAAGCTCATTTAAAGTTGTGTCACTGATACTTTTTGTTGCTCTTTAACTCCTAGAACACGCCCTTGGCGAGGTGGGGGGAACTGGACCACCTTTCTGTGCCCCATCATCCTCTATTAGAAGACATCCAAGCTAAGTAAACATGTCTTGGCCCTTTCCCCCTGAAATGACAGGCAGGCAAAGATGTTGCGTCTTTGTTTGCTTCCTGGCCCTGGGTCTCATTCCCATTGGCATAATCCTGATCTGTGAAGGGCCCCCGAAACTTCTGACACCTTCAAGTTCAAAAGCTTCGCCCCCTTCTGACAGTCCCAATCTGACAAATGTAGCCCCTAGGGTCTTGCCCACCACTTCCTCTCCAGTTTTGCCCACGCCCGATCCATTTAGAAAGAAACGAGACACGGTTACCTCCTGTACCCCAAGTACGACTAGAATGATTACTCTCTGTGTCCCCAACAATAAAAGTTGGGTAGTCGAAATAGATTTCGCTAGCTTCCCAGTCACTCCCGTCACCAAAGACCAAGGGGGGGATCTTTTTAACCTTGCAGTACATCTCTCCTCCTCAGTGTGGTATATAACCCTGGGAGGTTGGCATCAGTGGAAGTGGTCCAGTTTAGTGTCAGAAACGGACCTCGATTGGTCCAAGCACTCTAGGGGTCAGGCTTTGCACTGGAGAAACCAAAATATGCTCAGAATAGCAAAAAAACCGGATCTTTCAGGCTTAATTTTTACCCTAAAGGATCTGGCCTTGACCTCCTGTCAACAATTTATACTTGCCCCTTGGACTGATCGCACCGCCCTGTATTGGCAAATGGAAATATGCCCTAGCGTTGGTGCAGCTCCAAGCTCTGTAGTTAAAGATGATAATCCCACCTTTAATGGCCCTCCGGTGACATATACAAACGGGGGGAGAAACGGCCGAATACGCATTGTAGACACAAATAAAATGTCTAAAGATGACCTCTTCCAAATTCTAACCGGTATTTCTGGAGCAACAAACAACTGGTTACTACTAGCTGAACAAGCTGCTGACAAGACGGCTTCCGACTGCATAGTGTGTATGGGAGCCCGCCCCACTTTAAGAGTGGTACCGGCGCCAGTCAATAGTGCATGCCTCCTGCATCTTATGAACAATACAAAACGAGGTCATTGCTCATATCTGGAAAACCACTTTCCTAAAACTCAACGCTCGGTCTCTAATAAACCACCTTTCTTTTCTTCAGATGTAGCTGTGAACAATTTCACTTGTATTAACCTGACTGGCAATGCAGTAAAACTAGGTAGCTTGAACTCTTCTTGGTGCACTGAGATGACGGTTATGAAACCAAACTTCCGACCTACGGCTAGGGCTGATTTGTGGTGGGGGTGTGGCAATAACAAGTTATATGATGGTTTCCCTCGGGATGCGTCAGGTCTTTGCGCTCTCATAACTCTTATTTTACCTGTTTTAGTCACTCCAGTAGATCTCTCTATAGAAGTACACGAAGTTGGCCTCCCATCCTCCTCTGAACGCCGCTCTAAACGTTCTCTAATCCCAGGTTCAGCTCATAATCCAACCTATATTGATGCTGTAGGTATACCCCGTGGGGTCCCCGATGAATATAAACTGCGAGACCAGGTTAAAGCAGGATGGGCCTCGATACTTTGGATGGTTGAAATAAATGCGAATGTAGACAGAATTAACTACATTCACTTTAATGTGCAACTGTTGGCTAATTACACTCGAGATGGTTTTGAAGCTGTGCATGCACAGTTATCTGCCACTTCCCTAATGGCTTTCCAAAACAGGGTCGCAACGGATTTTCTCCTCGCAGAAAGAGGCGGAGTCTGCAGCCTTTTTGGTCAGGAGTGCTGTACCTATATCCCCAATAACACAGCTCCTGATGGTTCCCTCACTAAAGCTATTACTGGTCTCACAGCTCTTACTGTTAAAATGAAGGAACACTCGGGCGTTCATACTGCCATGTGGGACTCTTGGCTTAACATGTTTGGCAAATATAAGGCCCTTGTAGCTTCCATCCTAGTTTCCATCTCAGTTTTTGTTGCTGTCCTAGTCACCTGCGGTTGCTGTTGTATTCCATGCATTCGATCCCTCTTCCAGAGACTGATTGTTACAGCTCTCACTCCTGAGGATAAGGATCTCGCCCGGCAGATGCCTTTATTGGCTAGTCAACTTCCCACCTCCTCGCCAACGGATGATGAAAACTCTGATCGTGAGGGTGACGAACATTATCGTCTTTCTCTTGTTTAAATGCTTCTAGAATGGTTGTTTCTCTGTGGTGTTTTGTATTAGGCTTGTTATTAATTGTTTCCCTCACCCACTTCCTCTTGAAGGATATATCTGGTTGAACTGTGTCTGGTCGGGTTGTGAGGGTTAAGCGATGTTCTCAGGGTCTCCGGACTTAAGCCTGAGCGAATGTGTACTCCCACCACTGGATATAAATTGTTTTTTCCACACCCCTTCCTCACGTTTTACCATATTCACTTTTGAATGTCCTTAGCAGTTACCGTTCTGGGTTTATTTTACGGTTGATTTATTCTTTCACATTTTCACGTTTATATCTCTCATTATTATAGTATACTCTGTACTCTCCACATTTTTATCATTACTTATGCTTTTTGGTTGCTGGGTTACAGGAACTGTTAATTTTGTGTCACTACCCTGGTTGCACTGACTCGTTGTATCCTTGGGTGCAGGACAGCTGTTACTGCTTTCGTCTGGAACCGAGACTGCTTGCAGCCGACCCCTGGGCAGGGTGGTGCCTGGACTCTTTTCTCCTCATCTGCAATGACAGATAAAGACAAATGATAAGACCCGAGGAGTTTTTCGAGCCAGGCTTCGACACGTCTCTGTGTTCCTTTGAATGTTACTTATTTTTGTGTGTTGACCCATTTAAGATGGGTCAAAAGGGGGATTTGAAGAAAATATAATCTGATCAAACATTATTCAGCTTTAAATATTGTTCAGCTTTAAAGTTACTGTGCAACTGTGTAATAAAAATGTGCTCACGACTTTGGCCTTGAGAGCGATAAGAAGCGATCGCCTCATCCTGCAGGTGCAAGATATCTGCAAGCGAAGAGACTAGAACACCCAAGGCCGATTTCCTTTTATGGAGTTGTTTTTCTGCTAATGCAGCACTTTCCTCACAACCCCCTCCTGTAAGTTTTAGAGAATATATACCCATCCTCACAGCAAATCTTGGGAATCTCCTGATGTGAGCTGTGTTGAGAGGTTGTCTCTGTCTCAATAAAAGTTCACTGATTCCCCATCTGCCGCAGGTGTCCGGTTGTCTTCATTCTCCGCCAGCCTGGTTAAGTCAATTCCTCCTTAACATCTAAAAGAACCTATTTAATGAAGGAAGACGGGTTCACTTTGTGTTTAATATTATTCTATTGCTGTTGTTGTTTTTTTGTATCCTTCAGCTGCAGCAACAGCAGCAAAACCAGGTCAGTGCATTTGTATATATTCATGCATGCTTAGTGATGTTGTTGTTAATGAAGTCAGACAGGAGACATGCTCTCAAGTCATCATCAGTGCTGCTGTGTGATGCTCTGAGATAGAGCAGTGGCAAGTAAACACAGTTGAGGGGGCTTTAAAAAAATCCTCTCAACTTCCTGTTTGTTGATCAACTACTAGCTAACACATGTGGCTAGCACCTACTAACAATGCTTTCACTGTAAATTCTGACGTCATTAGCAATTTCCATGTCCAAATGCTCCTGCAGTTCCTAAACGCAAAGAAAGAGAGAGACATCATTGACTTAAAACCCCACAAAATATTTAGTCTTTTAACTGTACTAAAATGATCAATGTGGCAATTTATCCAAGTGTTAAACAGCTCAATCTCTTATTGTCTTTCGCATGGACCTGAGTCCATAGGCAATAAAAACATTTATAGAATTCCAGATCGGAAAAATCAAGCAAACGCTTTAGTCCCCTCAACTTGCATATTTTGTTTATTTGAGGGCCACTAGATGGCAATACCTGTAATTGCAAAAAGATTAAAAGGCCTATAGGAAAACGGTTTTCTGTCTTGACCTCTGTAAATACTTGTGTGCTGGGTTTTTGGGCACAAATTTTGGGTCATATCAAAAATGAAATTAAGTAAAATGTGTAAATCTCGGTTATACTATATTTCATAATGGATTATCTGGGGTAAGACATCACATGCTTACTGGCTAAGATTGCGACGGGGGAAACGTTCATCTTGAGACTTGTCACGGTAGCTACGTCCACCTTTTAAACTGTCCACAGGTGAGTTAGAGGTTAGCAATAAATTAGCAAGCTGATTGACGTATAAACAAGATAACCCATGCTCTAAATGAATATTTTGAAAAAAAAAAAAAAGAGAGATAATAGATTCATTTGGAGCGTTAATATGTCACTTGGGTTATATTTACTTCTTACCTCTTAGCTAGCTAGAGACTCGTGTTAGGTTAATATAACACATTTGCAGTGTTGGGGAGTAACGGAATATATGTACCGCCGTTACGTATTTAAAATACAAAATATGAGTAGCTGTACTCCATTACAGTTACCGTTTAAAAAGGTGGTATTTAGAATACATTTACTTTGCTGAAATAAAGGGATTACACGGTGGTATTTTCATATGTTTGGCTATGCCCTCTCTATTTTTGGTTTCCACGCCCCAAACAAAACACGCATTAAGAGGCTCTAATGCCTGTGTCTCAATCTGTCCATGTCACCCCTACTTGTGGCCCACATAATGACGTGAAAAAAATATTTTAAAAAATTATTCACAAAAATGATTTAATATGAAGGCAACAGGCAGAGTGTTACAGGCATCGCCCTAAAGAATGTAGCCTCATGGGCAGTATACTGTAGTCCGTGCTGCAGGGAGAACGGACTGCTATACCCGTTATGTGTCTGTGAGCGAGGGAGGGAGAAAAAGGAAAAGTACGAGTTGTCACCAAGCAGAAACGGGAGCTGGAAGCATGTAAATATAATAATAACCACTGCAGCCAAAAAGAGTGCCTGACGAGCCCAGTTGTAAGTAAGCTATTAAGACTCGGCTGTACACTTTTTTCGTGTTTTTCTCCGAAACAATAAGTTCCGTTGGAGCAGCCTTTCAACGCCTCTCTCATTCTCTCGCTAGCAAAGTTGACCCAAACAACAAAGTAAAGCTAGTTTTCGACTACGAGTCAGACACGGAACCTGACGTATTAGCCAGAGGTCCCTTTACTACGGTTCAGCGCCGCGGACCTGTTTTATATACGCGCGGAATAGTTCTCTATACGAGATCGCTGCAAAAAGTGCAGCCTTACCTAATGTCCACCCTACTGTTACTCATTTATATTAAGATTTTAACATCTAGTTGGTATTGGTATGGTGACTAACCTTCAGTAATAGTAATAAATCACACAGCAATAGTACATTCATGTAGTTGTAAAAAAGCATGATAATATAATAGGTAATCCAAAGTATTCAGAATACGTTACTGTCATTGAGTAACGTAACAGAATACGTTACAAAATACATTTTGGGGCGTGTATTCTGTCATTTGTAGTGGAATACATTTTAAAAGTAACCTTCCCAACACTGCACATTTGCAAAGAGAAGATGTATGATGAGGACAAATTGGCCTTATAAACCATATACATAGAAAATATGTGCAAAAGTGTGTAGACCTAACAGGGTTAGATCCATAGATTTTTGTACAAAGACACAAAGTTTACACCACTACAGTGGATTTTAAATCAAACAACTGAGATGTGACTGAAGTGCACACTTTGAGCTTTAATTCAAGCTATTAACTGTTTAAGGATTTTGGTAGTTTGTATACATAGTAAGTCGACAAACTAACCAAATTTAAATATATTTCATATTTCAATGATAGTGCTTTGTAGTCAGTCACTCCCTGAAGACTAGAATGCTTGAACATCATGATCCATCAAATGCTGTTTCCTTCTTCTAGATACTAGATACTCTACCAGGCTTTTACTGCAGCCTCCTTCTTAAGTTAAGAAGTTATATCTTGTTTGTTCAGTTTTCAGTTTAATCTTTAGAGCCTGAATTCCTGATCCCATGGCTTCTGCAGGTCTTGTAAGACAGCGGTCCCCAACCCCCGGGCCTTGGATCGGTACCGGTCCGTGAGTCGTTTGGTACCGGGCCACGAGAGTTGAGGCTCAGGTGTGAAATGTATAGTTTTCAGGGTTTTTATCGGTTTTCAGCGTTATTTTGTTATCGTTTTTATCGTTTACTCGGTTTTCCTTGGTGTTTTCATGTGTGTTATGAATAAATTTCTTTTTTTCGGTACCGGTATTAGTTTTATTTTGTTGTATTTATCTGCGACACCTTAAAGGCCGGTCCATGAAAATATTGTCAGGCATAAACCGGTCCGTGGCGCAAAAAAGGTTGGGGACCGCTGTTGTAAGACATTCCATGAGAAACTATATTGACATGATTTCATCTCGCCTATTTGCAACAAATTTCTTGAACTACATCCCAAAGGTGCTCTTCAGGATACAGAATGGGTTAAACTACTGAAGTCATCCCAATTCATTGGCATGCTGATGAATCCAGTTTAAGATACAGGGTGGGCCATTTATATGGATACACCGTAATAAAATGGGAATGGTTGGTGATATTAAAGTCCTGTTTGTGGCACATTAGTATTTGTGAGGGGGCAAACTCCTCAAGATGGGTGGTGACCATGGTGGCCATTTAGAAGTCGGCCATCTTGGATACAACTTTTGTTTTTCCAATAGGAAGAGGGCCATGTGACACATCAAACTCATTGGTAATGTCACAAGAAAAACAATGGTGTGCTTGGTTTCAACGTAACTTTATTCTTTCGTGAGTTATTTACAAGTTTCTGACCACTTATAAAATGTGTTCAATGTGCTGCCCATTGTGTTGGATTGTCAATGCAACCCTCTTCTCCCACTCTTCACACACTGATAGCAACACCACAAGAGAAATGCCAGCACGGGCATCCAGTATCCGTAGCTTCAGGTGCTGCACATCTCGTATCTTCACACCATAGACAATTCCCTTCAGATGACCCCAAAGATAAAAGTCTAAAGGGGTCAGATTGGGAGACCTTGGGGGCCATTCAACTGGCCCACGACGACCAATCCACTTTCCAGGAAACTGTTCATCTAGGAATGCTTGGACCTGGCACCCATAATGTGGTGGTGCACCATCTTGCTGAAAAACTCAGGGAACGTGCCAGCTTCAGTGCATAAAGAGGGGAACACATCATCATGTAGCAATTTCAAATATCCAGTGGCCTTGAGGTTTCCATTGATGAAGAATGGACCCACTATCTGTCACAAACTGAAAGCAGGGACTCAAGCGCAGAGCAGGTTGACGTCTCAGAACACGATTTATTTACACACCAGTGCAATACTATATACAGTGACGGGGAAAGTCCAGGGTTCCAGGGGATTTGGGGAAGGCTCTCTCTCTCTCTCGCTCACGTCCTCACATCCGACTCACACACGTCCGTACCGCGGGGAGGTCACAGGTCCGGGAAGATAAACTGGAACAGGGAAGGGAGAAATCACTCACAAATCACGAAGGTAGGGCGTAAAGGTATAAGACCAAAAGAAAGACTAACGTCAGTAGCTCAATCATCCAGCGATGAGAGGATCTGTGACCCAGCCTCAAATAGTAGATCGGTAATCAGCTGATCGCCAACAGCTGTGTGAGCATTGGGTGGGAGCCAGCTGTGAGCTCCGCCCAGGCAGAGAGGTAGGGGAGAGAGAGAAAAAGCAAAACACAAGTGTAGCCTTGTGAGGCCAGCTGGGCAGGCACAGGGACCATGACAGTACCCCCCCCCCCCCCCCCCCCCCCCTCAACGGGAGCCTCCCGGCGACCCACCAGGCTTACCTGGATGCCTGCGATGGAAGTCCCGAAGCATATTCTTGTCCAGAATAGCCGCCCGAGGCACCCAGGAACGTTCCTCTAGCCCGTAGCCCTCCCAATCCACCAGGTACTGAAAACCCCTGCCCCGGCACCGGGAGTCCATGATGCGGGAGATGTCGTAGACCAGCTGACCACCCACAAGCCGGGGGGGCGGCGGGGCCCTGGCGGGAGGACACAGCGGGCTGGAGAGCACAGGCTTGACCTGGGACACATGGAAAACATTGTGAATCCGCATGGTACGTGGCAGTTTGAGGCGAACGGACACAGGGTTGACAATGGAGTCTATGGGAAAGGGGCCAATGAACTGAGGCGACAGCTTCTTAGACTCTGTCCGTAATGGCACAACACGGGTAGACAGCCATACCTGTTGACCGACGGAGTATTCAGGGGCCGGTGTCCGGTGGCGGTCAGCGAGGGCTTTGTTGCGCTCCTTAGTGCGAAGTAGAGCGGCCCGAGTAGCACGCCAGGCCCGGCGGCACCTGCGGAGGTGAGCCTGAACATAGGGGACAGAGTGCTCACCTTCGACAGCTGGGAGCAGGGGTGGTTGGTAGCCCAGGGATGCCTCAAAGGGTGACCTGCCCGTGGCGGCGGAGGTGTGGCTGTTGTGGACGTATTCAATCCATGGCAGCTGTTCACTCCAGGTTGATTGATTGTGGGAGGCAACACACCGGAGGGCAGCTTCCAACTCCTGGTTAGCCCGTTCGAACTGTCCGTTGCTCTGCGGGTGGAAACCGGAAGAGAGGCTGACCTTGGCTCCTAGCGCGGTGCAAAATTCCTTCCATACTCGGGAAGTGAATTGTGGTCCTCTGTCCGAGACGATGTCCTCGGGGATCTCGTGGAGCCTGAACACATGTGAGGTGAGGAGCCGAGCCGTCTCCAGAGCAGTAGGGAGTTTAGGAAGGGCGACAAAGTGTGCGGCCTTAGAGAAACGGTCGATGATAGTTAGTATAGCGGTGTAACCTGCAGAGGGAGGCAGTCCAGTGATGAAGTCTAGAGCGATGTGTGACCATGGTCGGGCCAGCGTAGGGAGAGGCAGAAGACGGCCCGACGGCGGTTGGTTTGACCGCTTGTTCTGGGCGCAGGTCGGACATGCGGACACAAACTCCCTGACGTCCCTCGCCATGGTGGGCCACCAGAAGTAGCGTCGAAGGAAGGACAGGGTGTGGAGGACCCCGGGGTGACATGAGAAACGGGCAGTGTGAGCCCACTGGAGTACCTGGGAGCGGACCGCCGAGGGGACGAAGAGGCGGCCAGTCAGGCCGGTACCAGTATCCGGTTCAGTCTCTTGTGCCTCCTGAATGAGGGATTCAATCTCCCAGGAAACGGCTCCAACCACCCAGGCCGCCGGCAGAATGGGTTCGGGGTCCGACTCCTCCTCCGTGGTGGAAAACTGCCGGGACAGGGTGTCTGGCTTCATGTTGCGAGATCCTGGCCTGTAGGTGATGGTGAAATCAAAGCGAGCAAAGAACAATGCCCACCTGGCTTGCCGAGAACTGAGACGTCTGGCCGAACGGATGTACTCCAGGTTCTTGTGATCCGTCCAAACAATGAACGGGTGAGCAGCTCCCTCCAGCCAATGTCTCCATTCCTCCAGGGCGAGTTTTATGGCCAAGAGTTCCCGATCCCCGACGTTGTAATTGCTTTCTGCGGGTGAGAGACGGCGAAAGAAGAAAGCACATGGGTGAAGCTTACCATCCTCTTGTTGCGAGAGAACCGCCCCCACCCCGGAGTCAGAAGCGTCGACTTCCACCACGAACTGCCGTGTGAGGTCCGGTTGCCGGAGGATGGGTGCCGAGGAAAACCTCTCCTTGAGCTGGGCGAAGGCTCGCTGAGCGGCAGGATCCCACTGAAAAGGAACCTTCGGAGAGGTGAGTTTAGTGAGAGGGAGGGAGATCCTATTAAAATCGCGAATGAATCTCCTGTAGAAATTAGCGAATCCCAGAAAACGTTGCAGTTGGCGGCGATTAGGAGGAACAGGCCATTCAACCACCGCACGCACCTTTCCAGGGTCAGTCCGTAGATTTCCCCTCTCAACTATATAGCCCAGGAAAGCTGCTGCAGGCACGTGGAACTCACACTTCTCCCCCTTCACAAACAGCCGGTTCTCCAAGAGGCGTTGCAGGACCTGTCTCACATGCACCTGATGTTCCGCGAGCGTCTTAGAAAAGATGAGAATATCATCCAAGTACACAAAGACACAGCGATTAACAAAGTCACGAAGCACCTCGTTCACCATGGTTTGAAAAACCGCGGGAGCGTTGGTGAGGCCGAAGGGCATAACAAGGTACTCAAAGTGCCCCTGGTGAGTATTGAAGGCCGTCTTCCACTCATCCCCCTCCCTGATGCGAACCAGGTGGTAGGCGTTGCGCAGGTCCAGCTTAGTAAAAACAGTCATGCCCTGGAGCAGCTCAAAAGCAGAGGAAAGCAGCGGCAAAGGATACCTGTTCTTGACAGTGATCAGATTAAGGCCCCGATAATCGATACACGGGCGCAACGAACCATCCTTCTTGTCCAGAACCCAGCTACAACCGGGGAGGAGGAGGGACGGATCAAGCCCGCAGCAAGCGACTCAGAGATGTAACGTTCCATAGCGACCCACTCCGGCTGGGAGAGGCTGTACAGGCGGCTAGACGGCAACGGAGCCCCCGGAAGGAGATCGATAACGCAGTCATACGGGCGGTGGGGGGGAAGGGACCGCGCCCGATCCTTGCAGAACACGCCTCGCAAGTCATGATAGACCCGTGGGACCGCCGAAAGATCCGGGGGGTCGGACGGCGAACCAGAGGACAGAAGCGGAACGGGTGACGTGGCCGCCCGAAGGCAAGACATGTGACAATTCACACTCCAACCCAGGATGTCACCTTTCTCCCAATCAATGTGCGGGTTATGGAGCACCAGCCAGGGGTGACCGAGAACCAGCGGGGTGAGCGGAGCCGTGAATGCAAAAAAACAAATCCTCTCTGTGTGATTGCCTGAGAGAGACAGCGAAAGGAATTCCGAGACATGAGTGATATCGGGCAGGCGGTGACCAGAGAGTGCGTGCACGCGGAGAGGGCGCGACAAGGGCTCCAAGGCGATGTTCAGTTTGGCGGCGAGCGAGGTGTCAATAAAGTTCTGCTCAGCCCCAGAGTCAATGAGTACTGAAAGCGAGTGAAAAACAGATTGTACTCGAAGTTTGGCCGGTAAGAGAAGTCTGGGGAGAGGGTTTTTACTAGACAGATTGCCCACCAGCACCCTCTCAATCACTGGTGAGCGCGCCCTTTTGCCAGCGTCGGGCACGAGGAGACAGAGTGACCCTTACGGCTGCAATAGACGCACTCACTGGCAGCCAGACGGCGCTGGCGCTCTGCAGGCATCAGCCGCGAGCGTCCAAGCTGCGTGGGCTCCTCCTCATCACAGGTGTCGGAGTCGTGCGGCCCGCGGCCGGCAGGAGAGGCCCCGTGATACTCCAGTGATTCCTGTCCCGTCCGTGTGTGTGCGCTCCGGTGTGCGCGCACGTGGTCATCCAACCGGACGCACAGAGTCATAAGCGCGTCTAGGGAAGAAGGCAGTTCACGAAGCATCAGTTCTTTCTTTATTTCTTCGTTAACATTAGAAAGCAAAGTACTCGGCGGCGCGCACGGGTGCAGCGGCTCTTAGCTCTCCAGTTTGGCGCTCGTTTTTACTTTTAATGTGGATATTTTTGAATGTTTGCAATGCCGCCATCTCTTACAGTCGCCAGAACCTAATTGACCTAGGTTTTAAATATAGTTTGTCTGTTTCTGGCGACTATCAGCGAACACACAACATCCTGGTGGAGATAGCGAGACCGCCAGGGTCACCGTGGATGGTCTGCCCGCCCAGCAAGCGTAGAAGGCGACGGAGGGAAAGAAAGCAGAAGAGGGGATGCCGGTCGGGCTCAGACGCTAGGCTACGCAAACATCCACACCGGCTAGCACTTCCGAGCCTTTTCCTATCGAACGCCAGATCCATCACCCACAAACTTGACGAATTGGAGCTACAGATAGCCAACACAAGCTTTGCACGTAACTGCAGCATTATTCTTATTACGAAGACGTGGCTTCACCCGCTGATTCCCGACACTGCAGTCGAGTTAGCAGGCCGCACGCTACACCGGCATGACAGAAACAGCAACTCAGGTAAAAGCAGAGGAGGGGGGCTATGTGTTTACGTGCATAACGAGTGGTGTTGTAACAGCAGGATCATTCACACACACTGTTCTCCTGATTTGGAGGTTCTGGCAGTCTCGTGCAGACCTTTTTACATCCCGAGGGAGTTTACAGTAGTTATTGTGATAGCTGTTTATATACCGCCGGATGCTAACGTTAGCACGGCTCTCAGCCTCTTGCTCAACACCATAAACAAACAACAGCTTGCCCACCCCGATGGGGTTTTTATTGTCGCCGGCGACTTTAACAAAGCGTGCCTAAAGACTGTGCTTCCTAAATTTGTCCAGTTTGTGGACTTTGCTACGAGAGGAGAACACACTTTGGACCATGCTTTCAGAGCGACACCCCTCCCCCACCTGGCTGGATCTGACCACCTCTGCATGTCCCTCACCCCCACCTACACCCCCCTGCTGAGAAAAACAAAGCCCCAGACAAAGACAATAAAAACCTGGCCTGAAGGAGCCCTTTCTCAACTGCAGGACTGCTTCTCAACAACTGTATGGGATTTATTCTCCAGCCACAACCTCCAGGAGTACACGGACATAGGGCTGCTCGATTATGGCAAAAATGATAATCACGATTATTTTCACTGAAATTGAGATCACGATTATTTGACGATATTTATTTAACCCTTTAAGACCTACTATAGAACCAAGTCCACCAGAGCTTATATTATTTTTTTTACATGCTGTAGTGCCATTTGTGGGAGCATTTCAAGTTGCTATACATCAATACAACTGTTATAGCCCATATTTTAATAATATGTATGCATTAAGTCCATAGTAATTACATAAATTGCAAAAAAGTGCAATAAACTACAAAAATGCAGACTTCTTCCTGTACCACTGCTTGAAGAAGGTGTCTTCCAGATACTGGCAGTAGGACTGGGAGTTGAGCTTGACTCCATCCTCAACCCGAAAAGGCCCCACAAGCTCATCTTTGATGATACCAGCCCAAACCAGTACTCCACCTCCACCTCGCTGGCGTCTGAGTCGGACTGGAGCTCTCTGCCCTTTACCAATCCAGCCACAGGCCCATCCATCTGGCCCATCAAGACTCACTCTCATTTCATCAGTCCATAAAACCTTAGAAAAACCAGTCTTGAGATATTTCTTGGCCCAGTCTTGACGTTTCAGCTTGTGTGTCTTGTTCAGTGGTGGTCGTCTTTCAGCCTTTCTTACCTTGGCCATGTCTCTGAGTATTGCACACCTTGTGCTTTTGGGCACTCCAGTGATGTTGCAGCTCTGAAATATGGCCAAACTGGTGGCAAGTGGCATCTTGGCAGCTGCACGCTTGACTTTTCTCAGTTCATGGGCAGCTATTTTGCGCCTTGGTTTTTCCACACGCTTCTTGCGACCCTGTTGACTATTTTGAATGAAACGCTTGATTGTTCGATGATCACTAGTGATGTGACGTTCTGTATCGAGGCTTCGAAGCTTGTGTCGAGTAATTGAGGGAGCGTATCGAGGCTTGCTTCATTTATGGGAGGAGCTGAAAATGATGACGTCTGAAGCCTCGCTGCCCGGCTGTACCACGTGACTGGTTCAGGAAGCGGTTCAAACTTTGCCGCGAGATATGACAGCGATATAAACCCCTCAGACTTCATTCAAAAATGTGGGTGTTTGATGGAGAGTTGCAGTTAGTGAGAGTTTGGAGACAGTTTGGAGGTTTATGAGAGTGAGGAGAGAAAGTCAGAAGAGAATGGAGCCAGCTAAGAAGAGGAGGATGTCCTCCCCTGTGTGGGAACATTTTGATCTTATTCCTCCCAACAAGGTATGTAAATTTCTACAGAAGATGTATTTTCATAATACTGATGGTGCAATACAATTTATGTTAAGCTGTTTTTACTTTTGTACAAGGTGAAGTGTTTGCTATGTGCCAGGGAGCTGGGATATAACAACAACACCTCATCCATGCTTGGGCACTACAGAGCTTTGCATGAGAATAAGGGGAACACCGATTATGGAGCAGGACCAGGTGAGCCATCAAACGCCATGATAATATAGCATGCCGTAATGTTACTAAATGATATTACAATATTATACAACTGTAATAAGTTACGTGTGTGATATTTATATTTGTGCTTTGTCTTTATTGTCTTTCCTCAGGAGAACAATCTCAAATAGATGAAGACCTGGTTAGCATGGTGATTGAGGACTCCCAGCCATTTAGCATTGTGGAGGACAAAGGATTTAAAAGATTTGTTAAATCATTAAATCCTAGCTATGTTCTCCCCACTAAAAAGGTCATAAAAGCAGTGAAAATTTAGTTTTTACAGAATAAAATGTGGGCAATACTGAGGATGAAAGCCTCAGTCTGTAGCTGTCCATACCTCAACGTTACAAAAGCACAACCACTGTCCACACCCCAACCACACCTCACAGTAAATGATCATTTCCATTTTAAGCATTTCCAAATGATCATTTTCCATACTGCCAGTATAAATATACACAGTATACTGCCATCACTACAATATACATGTTTTACACACTCCTTTTGTTGTTGACATTTACAGGCTGTGTGCAAAAGGCCACACTCTTCAAATTCATGCCAACTAATATTTTTACGTCCAGTAGATGTCCTACTAGAGCAAATGAAGCTTAAAGACGCTTTGCGCTGGGGTGAACCAATTGGATGAAAAGCTTCAGTGCTTCATGAAGCTTCATCTGCCCATCACTAATGATCACGCTTCAGAAGCTTTGCAATTTTGAGACTGCTGCATCCCTCTGCAAGATATCTCACTATTTTTGACTTTTCTGAGCCTGTCAAGTCCTTCTTTTGACCCATTTTGCCAAAGGAAAGGACGTTGCCTAATAATTATGCACACCTGATATAGGGCGTTGATGTCATTAGACCACACCCCTTCTCATTACAGAGATACACATCACCTAATATGCTTAATTGGTAGTAGGCTTTCGAGCCTGTACAGCTTGGAGTAAGACAACATGCATGAAGAGGTTGATGTGGACAAAATAGTCATTTGCCTAATAATTCTGCACTCCCTGTATATATAATGTAAACCAACAGACAGGATTGGCATGAGGTGCATACTGAATCTACAAAACTGGAGAACATGGAACGTCAGCCTTGTGGAAGAGAGGTGAGGATCGGTGGAGGACGAGGACAAGGACAAAACTGGGTAAGAAGAGGCCAACCACATAGACACGTTCCTGACGAAATCAGGGCAACACTTGTGGATCATGTGATAAACCATGGCCTCACAATGGCCGAGGCTGGTCGAAGGGTGCAACCAAATGTTGGGAGAACTACTGTAAGTTCTATTATTCAGACATTTCGTCGGGAAAACAGGTGAGCATACTGTAATGTAGTTATTCAGCACAAACTAATTTGCTCTGCACTTCCATAGTCATACAGGAGACTTGCATTAGGACATGACCTTATAGATCTTTACATATAGACGTACTGTAACTGAAGCGCAGACTTGGCCCAGGTGTGGCATAGTGTGCTGTGGTACAATACAGTAATGCTGTAAAGAAAGGAGTTTTGAATGATGGTCCTGTAACAATTACTGTAAGCATGTTTGTGCTTATTTATGTTTGTGTTTTTTCATCTGCATCTCAAAAAGGACTGCCAGACAACCTAGAAGAGGTGGAAGAGGTCCACTGTTGACTCCGCAGCAAGAGGAAAGCACTTGTGCAATGGTGGCTGCAAACAACGCTTTGAGACTGAGAGAAATACAAAGAACTGTCGTAGAAGATGACACCATCTTCGGAAATATTCAGTCAATATCAATTTCCACCATAGACAGAGTCCTCAGACGGAATGAAATGTCCATGAAGCAATTGTACAAAGTACCATTTGAACGGAACAGTGATCGAGTGAAGGAGCTCCGTCACCAGTATGTACAGGTAAAACATGTTTGCATATGTACCTCTGTTTACTGTAAAAGTTTAGGCCATGTACTGCACTTACATTTATGCATGTTACTGTAATCCTATTTACAATTTAAACTGTACAATCTGTTGTGCCAAATGGACCATTACAGACTTTTTTATTCTCATCCTTTGTATAGCGTATCCTGGAATTGGAAGCCAGGGAACCCCTGCACACGTTTGTATATCTTGACGAAGCGGGATTCAATCTCGCAAAAGGCAGACGGCGTGGACGAAATCACATTGGAGAAAGAGCCACCATTGATGTCCCAGGCCAACGAGGAGGAAATATTACAATGTGTGCAGCAATCTCAGAAAATGGCGTTCACACCCATATTCCTTGTATTGGTGCATACAGTACACAACACCTGCTGGCTTTTCTGGACGCTCTTTATAGGGACCTAATCCCACAAGATGAAAGGGATGATCCTGGTGACAATCGGACAATGTATGTAGTGGTTTGGGATAATGTTAGCTTCCATCACTCTGCTGTAGTCAGGCAGTGGTTTGCAGCACACAACAGGATGCTTATGGAGTTTCTTCCTCCTTACACTCCATTCCTAAATCCAATTGAGGAGTTTTTCTCTTCCTGGAGGTGGAAGGTATATGACAGGCATCCACATACCCAAATGACCCTGCTAGCAGCTATGGATGCAGCTTGTGATGACATCACAGCAGAGTCCTGCAGAGGGTGGATTCGACACTCCAGAAGATATTTTCCCTGATGCATCGATAGAGCTGACATTTGCTGATGTTGATGCAAATATTTGGGCAGACAGACGGGAGCGTCTAGATATCAATGATTGATATGCAGCAGTGTCTGTTTTTCAGTTTTTGTTTTTTTGTTTTTTGTTTCATAACTACTGCAGTGAGGTTTACTGTCTAAGTGAGTTTGTTTGCTGTAAAATGTTTAATTTACTGTATTTCCCCAGTTGCACAATGCTGTGAACAGTTTCAATTAAATATTATCAAGAGTGCATATGAAGTGTCTTGATTTTCCTTTACAATTTTTGGTTTGACATGTCATTGGGAAGCACCTACAAAGAAATCCGTCACAATGAGAACATGTTCAAACCATTTGATTTTGTGACCAAAAAGTGCTGCTGTAATGACTTGTAATTGTGACAGCCCTGACACTTTGATTGATATAAGTACTTGCTTTTGATGAATATATTATCTGTTTTGATTAAGGGACTTGCTTTTGAAGCATTGACTACTTATTTTGAGCAACTGACTTTTCTTTTTGATGAAGTGACTCACTTTTGCAAGTTATCCACCATGTTTTGCAGTTTGCACTAATTGTTTTGAGAAGAGCCTTAGTAGTGGTGCAGAGATCAATTCTGTTGTGAGAAATGCACCAAAGCAACTGAGAAAAACTGTAAGACTGAGGTGAGCAAACTCTGGGTTTTCCACTGAAGAGAGCGCTAACTGAAGACTTGAGTATCGTACAGAAGTAACTGACTCTGGGTTCAGCATACCCAGGATATTTCTAGTTGCCCTCTTACTTTGACAATTGACAATCATGTTAAGAGGTCACATGAAGCGAGTTCTGAACTCAATCAGTCAATCTAGGATTGTTTAATCACCTTATGAGCATTTTTGAATAAAATAAGCATTGCTGGTAGTACATGACTATCAAGAAACATGGACAGATCTACTGGAAGCAGAGTGGCATGTTTTATAAATGCAAGAAAATATAAATATTGGTAAAATACAGTTCATCAAGTTGTAATTATCAAATGCAAATACAGCACTGTGTATGATGTGAATTGAAATGAAGCGAGTTCTGACTTCACACCCGATCAGATCTGCACACTGTTAGACCTCTGCCTCACCACTACATATTACAAGTACAACGGAGGCTTTTACAGACAAAAACATGGCTGTGCCATGGGCTCCCCCGTGTCACCTATTGTAGCCAACCTTTACATGGAGGAAGTGGAAAGGAAGGCTCTTGGCTCTTTCAAAGGAAGAGTACCCAGCCACTGGTACAGATATGTGGACGACACCTGGGTCAAAATCAAGACATAAGAAGTGGAATCCTTCATTGCGCACATTAACGCTGTGGATAAAAACATCAAGTTCACCAGGGAAGACACAAAGGACAACTGTTTGCCTTTCCTGGACTGCGCTGTGCACATTGAAGAGAATGGCAAACTCAACATCGAAGTTTACCGGAAGCCCACACACACGGACCAGTACCTCCTCTTTGACTCCCATCACCCTTTGGAACACAAACTTGGAGTAATTAGGACCCTACACCACCGGGCAGAACATGTTCCCTCTAAGCCTGAAGGAAAAAAGAAGGAACACACACATGTAAAGGAAGCACTCAAAACGTGCGGCTATCCTAAATGGGCGTTCTTAAAGTCAGCAAAGAGGCACAGAAAAGAAGATCAGACACCAGCGAGGGAGGATAAGAAAGACAGACGCAACAACATTGTCATCCCCTATGTAGCCGGTGTATCAGAAAAACTCAGGAGAGTTTTCTCCAAGCATGACATCCCGGTGCATTTCAGACCCAGCAACACGCACAGACAAAAACTGGTTCACCCGAAAGACAAAACGCCAAAACACAAACTTAACAATGTGGTGTATGCTGTACAGTGCAGCGAGGAATGCTCAGACCTCTACATTGGAGAGACTAAACAGCCACTTCACAGGCGCATGGCACAACACAGAAGAGCCACCTGCACAGGACAAAACTCAGCAGTCCATCTGCATCTTAAGGATAAAGGACACTCCTTCGAGGATGCCAATGTTCACATTTTGGACAGAGAGGACAGATGGTTTGAAAGAGGAGTGAAAGAAGCCATCTATGTCCACTGTGAGCGACCATCTTTGAACAGAGGCGGGGGTTTACGACACCAACTCTCTGCCATCTATAATCCAGTTTTGAGATCCCTTCCCAGACGCCTTAATGCCCACTCACATCCTGGGCCATCTGACCTCAGGAATTCGCATGATAAGGTGGGGCCAGGTTTCACAATGAACACACCTGAAACTCTGGCTGATTGGGACCCACACCCAGTTTCACACCTTGGCTCAGGCGATTAGAGGATCATCAGGGGGTCCTTTTGTCCCTCTGTGGGGGGTTTCTCCCACTAGGTTTATATCTGGGACTCTCCACCATTTGACCTTAGAACTGAAGAAGCTTCTCGGATGAGAGGTAAAACGTCTTCAAGCAACTTAAAGAAGTCCAGACGCTTTTCTTTGCAAGCTCCTTTGACAACGATGTGAAATGTGCTTTATATGTAGGAAAACTGTAGGCTAGATAATTGAGTCACAGAAAAATCTAACTATAATTAAAATTGTGCATTCCGTTTAATTAATATATTGCTACAATGAATGCAGTATAGTTTTAGCTAGCTGTAGCCACAGGCGAAACACTATAAGCACAGGAAAGACAGACAGCACAAAAACTATTTTTATAGTTTTATTTTTATATCCCTAAGTTTTTCTCAGGTGATTATTTAAAAGCCTAGCTAACTTGTGCTTACAAAGCAAAAGCATTACTTGTTACAATGAAAAATTTATTTAATCATTTTAAATGTCAAAGTTTCAAAAAGCTATATACAATGTCAGTCCTACAAGCTACTTTAAGGTGATGTTGAAGCTTGTACTGTAGGATGATGCTGCTCTGGGAGTTACTGTAAGTATCCAAAATATGCTCACCAGCATCAGTGATGATCCATGCAGTACTAACAACATGGTGATTCAAAGCTGGAATATGGTACTCTATCACTGATGTTGAAAACTACACATAACATCACTGTTTCTATAAGTATAATAATCTTTTTTTCTATTTTTCTTAAAATGGCTTCAAACTAAAAATCTGACATACTATAGCCTCTGATGCACTGTTTGCATATTGTAATTTGAGTCTGCTTGTCTTTATCTATATTTAGTATGACTCATCTGTATGAATTTAGCTCATACGATTGTAAAGCAATGATGCATGCATTCCCTTATATTTTCTTCTGTGTATGAATAATTGATCTAATGTTTTTTAGAGACACTATCTGTCACATCTGCCCTGGTTTGCTGAAGTCTCCCCACAGCTAACACTGGCATTTTATCTTCTGACCTTTGATGGTGTTTTTTTTTATTTTCATTCTCTTCAAACTTAAAAAGAAAACTGCCCCAAGACTCTGTTACTGTCACCTAAATGCAAACTGTGTTATCATGTTGGCTGTGTTGTCACTCCTTATCTGCTTTTTCACTGCTGGTGATCAACAGAGTTGGGTTGAGCAAGTCTCTGCCAGGTCATATTGCCTGTATAGCTCAAATGGACTATTTGCAGAGTCACGAAAGACCTTGTCATGAGAGCATGCATCAACAGCTGCTTTAACTATATCAAGTAATTTAAAAAGCAAATTCATATGGGAAGGTGATTAACCAGTTTTTTATTTTAACAGTTTAAAAAAATCTAATTTAAATATCATATAAAATGTCAGACATTTGAGTTCATACAGTACTGATTATTATAATACAGAAAGCTTTACTGGATACTAATATTGGGCATACCAGAGCAATACATTGGGACTTCAGCAAGAAAGCTGGCTTTAAAAATCTATATTTGTGTGTGTTAAAAATGACAACTGCACAGAGATTTGGCTGCATTTAAAAGTAAAATGATCAGTGAAATATTTAGTTGTCTGTAAACACAGTGAAGGCAGCATTTAGCACAAAACACCACTGTACTTAATGCACTTTCAGAACACCGGTGTCATGTTTGATGACTCTGAGACTCTGTTAACAACATTTAGTATTCAGAGTATTCACAGTTTTGCAAGACTTTAGTTTGTGTCCAACATGGCTTAACAAAACTATGAGAATTAATACAAAACACAAAATGTCAGCAAAAAAAGATGATAAGAAGAAAAGACTCCCCTTGTTGGATTTAGACTGTATAATTTAAAAAAGCTTGTTTCTTATGGTGAGATCTTGTCAGGTGACACACCTCTAAAAAATGGAAATTATAGTCTGCCAGTGGGAGTAGAAATTATCTCTTCTGAATCCAGATTTCCCTTTGTCACGCTTCAGGAAAGATGACTGGCCAGATATCACATGAAGCTGCCTTTTGTAATTTTCCCTCTCTCCTTTTAAAAAAAAATAAATAAATAAATAACCGAACATGTCACCTGCTGCAAGAGTAAATTAATTGGTTTTGAGTTTGAATCACAAGTAGTAATAGAATTCTGCCTTAAGCCTTTTGAAACAGTTCTTTTGTTTTTTTCAAGGTTGTACTTTATATTAAAGTCTGATGTAAAGAACCTGGAAAACCAGCCTATGTAGGTAACAACAAAGTTACCCACCTAGTTAGAAAATAGTTACAGATAGCTAAACTAAATATAATTAAATTAGTTCAACACTAATCTCCAAGAGCCCTTTTGGACTTTTAGCAGAAACACCTGTTCTTGTAAATTGGAGTTACACAGTAGAAATAAAACTTAAATGAAGTACTGGCCCACCTACACATTACACCTGTAGGAGCCACGACACCATAGAGCTCCCAGAATACATCTTTTGTGGTGATGTTAACGCCAGAGGAGGTTGGGAACTTGGCATCTATGGAGTCAGCACAGTGTTGGTGACTTACACACTATACCTGCTCTGTAACTTTGTGTGGTCTGTCACTTCATTGCTGAGTTTCTGTGGTTTCATTTCCACTTTCCAGTTACACCACTTAGTTCTACTTATTGTAGAATATTCAGGAGGGAAGACACTTAACCAATTGTTGCAACAATGGCACCTTTTACTCTTAAATTCACTGAGCGCTTTAACATGACCCATTCATTTACAAATGTTTGTAAAAGCAGACTGATTTTATACATCTCTGGCAAAGGGACTCAGAACACCTGAATTCAAAGATTAAGAGGTGTGTCTCGTTATTTTTTGCCCTTATAGCGTAGTTCCTGTAATTCTTGAAGGAATTTCCCTTTAAGACCTACCATAGAACCCAAGTCCGCCATGCTGTAGTGCCATTTTTGGGAGCATTTCAAGCTGATATACATCAATACAACCATTATAGCCCAAATTTTAATAATATGTCTGCATTAAGTGCATAGTAATTACATAAATTGCAAAAAAGTGCAATAAACTACCAAAAATTTGAAAATCGTTTTTGTTTTTTTTAACATATATTTGTAGTTAGAGAAATTTAAGAGGCTTATCCCTCAAAACTGTAAATACAAAAAAGTTGCACAAACTAGTTTCCCACCAAAGGAAATTTATTTTGAGTGTCTTCATAGTTTTGTTTTTGAAATACACAAATTTTTATATACTGCAGGAAAAACGAAAATAAATATTATAGTGCAAATTTGCAAAAGAACAGCATATGCATCAAAATAAACAATTTCCAGCAGTGCAATTTGAGTCCTAAGCATCCCAGAAACGACACAGAAAGTCATAAAGTCCAACATAACTTTTAAGAACACAAGTATAGGCTCATAAGGCCCTGAAGGTAAAAACTACATTTCCGCAAAATGATGTCACTTCCGGTTTCAGGCAAGTCATGGCGGGCATGCGATAGTTCGCGCTGATGGACGTAGGAAGTGTTATAAACAGCTGATCGGATCGGCAAAGCGTGTTTCTGGAATATTATGTTTTTGTTGCTGCAAGTGCTTTTATGCAATATTTGCAAAGCTATATATGGAAGGAAACTGTGACCTAGGACAAGCTGATGGCATAAGATGTAAGTACAACTCCTCTGGTTTCATATGCAAAAAAATTATTGTGCTAGCTTACGTGGTTGCAGTGCTACCGGGATTTAAAAATAGTTACGCAAAACAGAGCGTGCCCGCTCCGACCGGCTTTAAAGGATTAAAAAATAAAATCATAAATAAAAAGACCACATCCACTGTCTGTGAGAAGAGCTGTAGTGACACAACTTTGCTGCTCTGTCTGTGTCACACAAAAGACAATAATGGTAGCATGTGGATCAGGGCTGGACTGGGACAAAAAATTGGCCCGGGCATTTTGACTAGAGACTGGCCCACCAAAAATGTGACGTCATTCAGGGGTAAGACCGCAAAGGATTCTGGGAACTTGTGGCAAGAGGTACTAGCACATGCAGGCTTTCAATTGAACTCAGTTACACAGCGATAAAAAGAAACACAAAAAATGGCAAGAAGCTGTTGTATTATTAACTGCAATAGCCGGTGTTGTGCCAAAAAGTGATTGTCTGCCAAAAAGTGATTTCCGGTATTTGCCAAAAACTGATTGCTCGTATTTAAATTGCTATAAGTAACTTGTTGGGCTATAATATGTGAAACATATGTCAAATGCATCCCTCATGGATGACATAAAGTCATCTCTCCATCTCTCTCTCCTGCTCTTTTATTTCTCTCTCTTGCTCCATCTCTCTCTGCTGCTCTTCTGTCTCCTCTGTCACAGACTTCTCCACTTTTGATGATAAATCAGCCTGGTGCAACATGTAAGGATTGACAAAATTTGTTAAGATTTTGAGGAGTTTGAGAAACTAACCTGAAGCATAAAATAAAATTTACTATCAGTAACTTCATAGCACCCGCCCAGCAGTATATAAACTCCGTCATGCTAGCTAGTACGCAGTACCAGTTATTCTAAGCGACTGTAAAAAGTCAGCACAACGAAAATAAACTACAACTAAACTTGATTTATATCTGACACAGATAGAAAGCAGGTCATAACTTCTTACCTGAAGTTCAGTTCCTCTGCCACTATGACCGGCGGCCGCCTCGGGTCTCTACTCCTCTTGCCTCCCCTTTCCCTTATCCACCTGCTGGCCTCCACCACTTGCTGATGTTGCTAAATCTGTGGAAGCTATGCCATAGCTACCGCCAAACAATTCAGTTATTTTTACACATTTGGCAGCGTCTGCCTGAAGGGCTTGTTTCTTTTTGGCCCTAATTTTTTCTGCACCTCCTTTCCTTTTTTTGTTCTCCATTTTTTTTTAGTTCGTCTATAAGATTGCTAAACAAGGGGGAGGGTGCATTCAACCTCCTCGGCTGTAATTGGTCCAGCCTAGAGTCGATCATGACCAATTGGCCAATCCAACACCTTTCATTATTTATACCCTTCCAAAAAAAAAAAAAAATGCCCGATGGCCAGTCCAGCTATGATGTGGATAGAGCTACATATTAAACACAACTCCCCTCCTCCTTGTGGGTCCACTTACACACTCACACTCTGTTGTCATAATGAAAACCAAGCACCACGACAAACATATGATACGCATCCTCAATACTGTTTCCTTTGTACTGTAATTCTAATTGTGCAAATGCAAAGAGAAAGCACTGTATCTCATGGGAAGCCTGACAGCAGGCATTCACTCTCAGTGAGTACCAAAACTCCCTAAAACAACACGTTTTTTTACAAAGCCCAAACTATCTAAATGGTTTGACTGAACACCTTGTAACTGCAAATAAGTCTTCATAATTTTGATGAATCTACTATAACAATAAAGAAATACTGCTATGCTGCCTTTGTCACATTGGTGTCATTCTTCTTGCAGCAGCCCCTGCTGTGGGATCCAACGGATGTCTACAATACTATGTGATTAGCTTTGCTGCCTTCTGGGAAAACATGTCGACCCTTCTTTCTGGTTCAGTGCCTTTGTTTACATCTACCCACTAACATCTTGTAGCCAGCCCATCACACCTCTGCCAGGAAAAGTCAACAAAGGGAAAAACGCAAAGTCGCAGAGCGCTTCAGCACATTTGTATGCAGTGGCACATCCTGCTGCACATGCATACAGTGAGACTCACTATAAGTGGAGAGAGTGAGAAGCAGTGAAAGAAAAAAAAAACATACATGAAAAGCTGGTCTCCTTCCTCCTCTCCAGTCTGAGCATGTACAGAGATTTCTATTCCCTAAGCTCAATGCCTCCACTTTTGATCCTGTCAGCTCTGAGCGGCTCTCTCGGACGGGTCACAGGATGAGAGCTTTGGGCCTGCCTCCTCCACAGGGAAGAAACCTGGACCTCAAAGAGAGGTCAGAAAGAAAAGCTCAGACTCTAGGTCCTTGGGGAAAAGAGACAGACTGCTTATCGAGGGCTTATCAAGCCATGGAGAGCTATATGCACAGTCAGGCCTCCGAGATTTGGTATTAAAACTGAAGTACTATGACGGCGAGTGAAATGGATGGGAGGGTGAAGAATGGGAGGAAGAGGGAGTAATGGGTCAGTAAGGGAGGGTTAGGTCTCGGAGGGAGAGAATAAAAGGGATTAGTTTTAGATTAGATGAGCTTCATTGTCATCAAGGCAGAAACTTCTTTGTCTCTTTAATCAGCTTCTCCCCCTCTTTCTCAAAACAGAGAGGAAGAACAAGTGAGAATTGTTGGGATAAGATTTAATTCCATTCCAAGGCTATAAACACTTGAGGGGCAATTTAATTTTCATTAGGGGCCCTGATGCTCATCAACAAATCCAATATGTTTGTAGAGCTTCACGGGGACGCACTGGCTCACACTGGTACCTCAAAAAGCAGGAGGCTGAGGTTGAGTATACATATACCTACTATGTTCTACTATGTTTTATAAGACAAGCAACTATAGAAGTAGAAAAAAATGTGTTTAAAATAGATATGTTGATTTGGAAGAATTTTCAGTAAAATAATGCATCTTTTTAAATTCCAGCTGTTGATACCACAAAATGTATTTGTGTCCATGCTATAAATTGAAGAGAATAAACCATCATAAAGCAAAGCAGACTAACAACAGCTGTTTTCTCTATCCGCCCATCCATTTTCTTCTACTTATCCTGGGCCAGGTCGCAGGAGCAGTAGCCCGGCCACCTCCTCCAGCTTTTCCAGGGGTACACCAAGGCATACCCAGGCCAGCCAAAAGATATAATCTCTCCAGCGTGTCCTGGGCCTGCGCCGGGGCCTCCTTCCGGTGGGACATGCCCAGAACAACTCACTCAGGAGAAGCCCAGGAACCACCTCAACTGGGTCTTTTCAATGTGGAGGAGCAGCAGTTCTAATCAGAGCACCTCTTGGATGGCCAAACTTCTCACGCTAACGCTAAGGAAGAGGCCAGCCACCCTTTGGAGGAAGCCCATTTCCACCGCTTGTATCTGCGATCTTGTTCTTTCAGCCACTACCCACAGCTTGTGACTATAGGGTGAGGGTGGGGACATAGACCGACCGGTAAATTGAGAGCTTCTCTTCACCACAACAGACTGGTATAGCATCTGCATCACTGCAAGCGCATCCCCAATCTGTCTGTCTATCTCCTTCTCCCCTCTCCCCTCACTTGCATGAGCAAGACATGAGATACTTAAACTCCTCCAGTTGGAGCAGGAATTTCATCCCTTACCTGGAGTGGGCATTCCACTCCTTTCCAGCTGGCCTCAGATTTGAGGTGCTGCTTCTCATTCCCACCGCTTCACACTCAGCTGCGAAACGTTCCAGTGCAAACTAGAAGACATCACCCAATGAAGCCAACAGAACCACATCTTCTGCAAAAAGCAGAGTTGACATTCTGAGACCACCTAATTGCAAGCCTTCTGCCACTTGGCTACGGCTAGAAATTCTGTCTATAAAAATTGTGAACAGAATTGGTTACAAAGGGAAGTGCCGGTGGAATTTAACACCCAGCGGAAACAAGTCTGACTTACTGCTGGCTATGCCGGCCAATCTCCTCCACCTGTTGTATTAGGCTGATATGGTCTGTAACAATGGGCTATGCACCCATACTCCTGAAGAACCTCCCATTGGACACCCTGAGGGACATGGTCGAATGCCTTTACAAAACACATGTAGACTGGTTGGGCAAACTCCCATGCCCCCTCAAGTATCCACAAAAGGGTAAAAAGCTGAGTAAACCACATTGTTCTGACTAACCGACGGGCTCTTTTTTCCAGCACCCTGGCATAGACTTCCCAGGAAGGCTGAGGAGTGTGATCCCCCTATAGTTGAAGCACACCCAGTGGGGGAACCACAACAAAAGGTGTTTTTTTAACATCATATTGTCTCATTGTTGCATGTTTTACAGTTTATGCCTATTATGCTTCAAAATTACTTGTTTTTTTCTCTCTGACTAACATGACCCTGATGAAGGCAACAAGTCGAAACGTGTTGGTCAATTAATAAAGTTGTTCCTCTTTACCTTTAAGTGTTGCTGGAGTTCCTGCGTTGTTAGTTTCTCATCCTCTCCATGCACCTTGGAAGCAGGTGAAGTTGTGCCATAAATTTTTGTTATTATCTGACTAACATAGCCATGATAAGCTAGCTCTAGTTCTCAAAGCCTTGAATAAAAAGGGGGTAAAAAATATATATATAAAGATGGAGCAGGGTGTCAGAACCACAATTTTCGATGAATGGCACAGATTTTAACTAATGACCAATTTAAAAGATTGATGTTTTGTTAGTTTAAATGTAAAGATTCAGACCCTACACTGGTGCAGTGGGTTCTGGGTTTCTCCAGGCATATGGCAATGCCCAGCCGCATGCGGTGAGAGTATGCAGACAGTTCCTCCAGAATGAAGGAATTGATACCACTAACTGGCCCCCACATTCACCTGACCTGAATCCAGCAGAGCACCTGGATATGTTTTGGACATTATGTTTTGGTATATTCAACACCAGCAGGTTGGAACTCAGACTGTCCAGGAGCTCAGTGCTGCCCTGCTGCAGATCTGGGATCGTCAAATCGTCCGTTCAACAAGCAAAAACATGAAGAAAATCAAGCTTTGTAGCTGCTCCCATCCACTGGCATCTGTCTACACAGCTATGTCATTATTTTTGTGCCTCTATTCTGAGCGCACATGAAAAAGTTTTTGCAAGTGCAAATATTGAGGAGTGGCTTATTTTGAGCGAACAAAATTCAGTGCTGTGTGCAAGAAATATATTTCAGTGTTTGCTATTATTATTGCCATTTTCTGTTAGTATGATTAATTATTTTATTTTAAAATATATAATTTTTTAAGATCGTTGTTGGTTTTAATCTAGTTTAAACCAAACCACTCGACTGGATTTAGCTAGCGAGCTGATTGGTACGGTGGCCCTGAGAGGCCAAACGGACTGCAACTTCAGAAAACACATGCAAAAAAAAAATGCTGCAAAAAGAAAAATGCTGCAAAAAGAAAAACACTTGCAAAAAGAAAAATGCTGCAAAAAGAAAAACGCCTGCAAAAAGAAAAACACCTGCAAAAAGAAAAACTCTGCAAAAAGAAAAACACCTGGAAAAAGAAAAACACTTGCAAAAAGAAAAACGCTGCAAAAAGAAAAACACCTGCAAAAAGAAAAATGCTGCAAAAAGAAAAACGCTGCAAAAGCACACAAGACACAACAGAAATGTTTCTGGGTAGACAATAACCTGGACCAGTTGCACGAACCAAAACATGTATGTATGGCTGTATCCCAATTCAGGGTTTGCAGCCTTAAAGTACGCAGCCTTAACGGTCCTCAAGGGCCGCATACTCAAAGACTGCTGAGGCCGGAAGTGCGAGGCTTGTAGGCTTGTGAAATGGGACGGTCCAGCCTCCGTCGCACTGCCCAGGTTGCCTAGCAACCATGATACTAACAGCTGGAAACGTTTCATACAGCTTTGTTTGACAGAAATGAAGGAGAACATATTTTGTACATTTGTTTCTACATGAGCTTTGTGTGATTTGATAAGTATGTGAGGCTGAGACCACAGGACTGTAAAACATGATTGTTGGGCTTCATTTCTGTACTGAACAGTCATTTTAAGATTTAAAATGACTGTTCACACATTCACACACCAGTGTGTGAATGTGTGTGTGAATGGGTGGATGACTGGATATGTAAAGTGCTTTGGGGTCCTTAGGGACTAGTAAAGCGCTATATAAATACAGGCCATTTACCATTTACCATTTAAGATTAGCTAGTTAGCTAATGTTGTTCATGAGACTAAAGTCATCTCACTTTGGTAATGTAAATATAATATGGCCAATATTATAGTTATTATATTAATCATTATTAGTTATTACAGCAGTGAGTTTGAACTCTGTGTTGAATACTGAGCTTCAGTAAGGATTCAAGTTGCATTTATTTATATTTCCTATCACCTTAAATCTTCACTCAAAGACAAGTATCTTTGACAGTGTATCTATAGACGTATTATATATAAGAGACAAATATTGTTCTTTTAATATGTTGGCATTACTAAATTTGGCTCAATGCTTACATATATGTGTAAAAATAAAATGTACGAGCTGTGATAACCGTTTCTGATAGAATGAAGAGTAGACTGATATATTAAATATTCCTTTATTGGGCGAGAAAGTCCTACAATGTCATAAGTGCTTTAAGTCATACGGAATAGATATCAGAGCCTTAAACAGGCTGACTTCTGCTAAATGGGTCAAACTGGGCAGGAAGTATACAAACACATAACATCCTTATAGAATATGATGTAACACTATAGATCAACTTACCTCAGAATATATAAAGCATATAAACAATTACAGCAATATGATGCAACAAACACAGCAGTACTACTAATCTAAAATACTCAAAGCTTCATAGAACTGAAACAAACATTTATTTTTAGGTCCATTCTGCTGCTGATACATACTTTAGGTTTCTGGACATTAAACTTGCTTCTGCCTTTCATAGTGTGTAACTTGAAGGCCCTGAGTACTTTCTCCCACACTGAAAACACTGGGATGATAAAATTATTTGAACATTACCTAATAAGACTGATTCAGGACAGACAATTAGTTATTCTAAACTTTCCTAGCAGTCCTTCACAAACAAGGAACAGACTGTCTATTCTCTCCATCTGTCAGCTGGTGCTGGATCTTCCTCCTCCTGTTCCTCACACACTGCTGAGTTTGTCCTGGTGGATCATCAGGGGTGCAAAGCCTCACATATGATGTGTAGCAGTGGGTCCTTCAGTCTGTCCTCACTCTGGACACTTGCAGTTGTCACACATGGAAATCAAATGTGTGATGAGCTGCTGGATTCAAACACATGCGTAACTTATAAACACATGTTCATACTTTTGTTACACAATCAGAGAGAAAGAAAGAGAGAGAGAGTACAGGACAGACAGACAGGTGACAGTCTCAGGTGTGTACACTGCTACAAAACAGCACAAGAGAAGGAGGATTTAGTGTTTGTCTTATTACGAGTGCTAAACAAGAAGAGTTCCCAGATGGTACAGTGGACACATGTGTGACTCCTGTGATTATAGCGTCTTCCTTCCATCTTAATAAGTGAACCGTCAGCTCGTTCAAACACACGTTAAAGTCTGTTTGGCTCGACACCACCGAACAGAGGCAGCAATATAACATAGCTAACATTAACAGTGCAGTGAATTCTGCTTGTGCCGTGATAGCACAAACTGAGCAGCATTCACTGACTTTCAGCTTATTGTGTTTGTGGATATATGACTGACTTTAACCCTTTAAGACCTACCATAGAACCAAGTCCGCCAGAGCTTATATTATACTTTTACATGCTGTAGTGCCGTTTCTGGGAGCATTTCAAGTTGATATACATCAATACAACCATTATAGCCCAAATTTTAATAATATGTATGCATTAAGTGCATAGTAATTACATAAATTGCAAAAAAGTGCAATAAACTACAAAAAATAATTTGTGTTTTTGTAACACAGGCTTATCTACTATTTTGTGCAACTTTTTTGGATTTACAGGGGGGTAAATCCAAAAAAGTTGCACAAAATAGTTTCCCACCACAGGAAATTTATTTTACGTTTCTTCATAGTTTTGTTTGTGAAATACACCAATTTTTATATACTGCAGGAAAAACGAAAATAAATATTATAATGCAAATTTGCAAAAAAAGCAGCATATGCATCAAATAAACAATTTCCAGCAATGCAATATGAGTCCTAAGCATCCCAGAAACGACACAGAAAGTCATAAAGTCCAACATAACTTTTAAAAACAGAAGTATAGGCTCATAAGGCCCTAATGGTAAAAAATGACATTTCCGCAAAATTACGTCACTTCCGGTTTCGGGCAGGTCATGGCGGACATGCGATAGTTCGCGCTGATGGACGTAGGAAGTGTTACAAACAGCTGATCAGATTGGCAAAGCGTGTTTCTGGAATATTATGTTTTTGTTGCTGCAAGCGCTTTTTATACAGTTTTTGCAAAGCTATATGTGGAAGGAAACTGTGACCTAGGACAAGCTGATGGCATAAGATATAAGTACAACTCCTCCGGTTTCATATGCAAAAAAACATATTGTGCTAGCACTGTGGTTGCAGTGCTACCGGGATTTTAAAAAAGCTACGCAAAACGGAGCGTGTCCGATCCGAGCGTCTTGAAAGGGTAAAGCTTTATCCACAAAATCATCAGATTCTCTGTGAGATTAAGGTTGACTATCGAACGGCGTAAAGGCTTAAGTAAAGTCGTTAAAACAAAGTAAACGCTGAAAGTACAAACATCGCTAATGTCACATAACTTTGCCAGCATGTGGCCAACAGTAATGTTTTAATGTTCTTCATTATTAAACATTTGCACATAAATAAGTGACATAATATTCAGTACATACTTTTGTAAGTTTACTCTTTGGCTGCCCCGCTTCCACTTCTTTGAAGTGTTTCCCAGACCCAGTGCACTTGTTAGCATGTTTTGGGTCGTGTCCAAATTCATGGGCTGCATCCTCCTGAGGCCGCATTTGTAGACCGATTACGTCACAGCGACGCGCCGAAGGCTGTCCAAATTCGTAGACTCCTCCGCATGCAGCTGACAAATGCGTCCTCCTTTTCCCCGAATTTGAAGGATGGGTTGGGTGTGTCCTTCGTGGCCTACCATATCCCAGAATTCATAGCGCGGCCCAGCCAAACTCCAGTTTCCAACAATGACGTCCGCTACTAAGTTTTAAAATTACTCATACTAATCTTTCTGGGTCGCAAAATAAACTTTTAACATATTTTCAGGCGAGAAAGTAGTTGTGTAAACATCAAATATCTGCTCGGTTTATCAAGATACCGCATATTTGCAAAAGTGCTTCGACGTTTTCGGAGACGTCTGCTACCCACCAGCTCGATAGCTAGCTGGGAGCTCGAGGGTTACTGATGCGGCCGAGAACGGCACAACTCCCGGCACATCATTTTCAGATCACCGCGGACTTTCGCTGCTAGGGTTAAACGTAATATATAAGTCACTTAGACAACCTAAAAATGTTATCGTTGGGCTTTTTTCAGTGTTTTGTTTGTTCGTGAGTAAATCGGTTTGGCTGAGATTAAAGTTATTAGATTAGATTAGATAAAATAAAATAAAACTTTATTAATCCCCCGGGTGGGTTCCTCCTTGGTTTTTACACAGCTGACTAAACGTCAAACAGAAAACTGATTAAACAGAAGTCTGAGACAGTCGAGAATTTACGCCAGTGTCCTGTTATATTTTAGATAGCAAGGAGCAGACGGCTGAGTTTATTAAACTCCACCGAGACAGCGGTGACGCTAATCTGAAGGCTAGACCGTCCAATTTCACGGCCGTTTACTTCCGGCCTACCCGACCTTCTGAGGACCCGGCCCACATAGATCGCGAAGGCCGGGTCCTCAGGAGGATGCAGCCCATGAATTTGGACACGACATTGGTTTGTGCAACTGGTCCATCGGGCTATTGTCTCCCCAGAAACATTTCCGTTGTGTCTTGTGTGCTTTTGCAGTGTTTTTCTTTTTGCGGGTGATTTTCTTTTTGCAGCATTTTTCTTTTTGCAAGTGTTTTCTGAAGTTGCAGTCCGTTTGGCCTCTCAGGGCCACCGTAGGATTGGAGACCGTAATAGCCAATCAAATGTTGAGAGCAAGAGTGACACTGAGAGCAGGTCCACCAATGTCTGTCAGCACACAGAGCAGAGATCTGAGGAAGAGCAAATGCCAACAACTGAGTGAGAGGGGCTGTTATTGTGTGTTTGTGTATCTAGATAATAGCAAACACTGAAATACATTCCTTGCATGCAGAGATGAATTTTGTTCGCTCAAATTAAACTTTTGTTTACTCAATAATTTTCTCCTCAACATTTGCACTTGCAAATTATTTTTTATGTGCGCTCAGAATAGAGGCAAAGTAAAGCTCCCTGCAGACGATTAATATAAAAGCATATGTATGAAGATGACCCTTTAAATTAGTCTGACAGCTTAAATTAGGCAGCTTACTGAAGGCTGTTGACAGCTGTCCTACTTTCTATCACAGTGATACCTATAGTAAGTAGAGAGGTGGTCTTTTTTGCATCCTACTAATTAAGAAAATTTCATTTCAAGAAGACAAAGTAAAAGCGGTTTTGTTGTATGCCTTAGTTTAGGTTGCACATATTCCTTTTTTTATTTGACATTACTGCACTAGTGATTATTTATTTCGTCTTTTGAATTTCATCAAATGTTAGTTTATCATGCCATGCAAATACAATGAAATATTAAAAACATTGCAAATGAGAAGACCTGTATTTTTCTGTTTTGAGTTTTTATTATTGTGCATTAATAAGACAAAGGTAGTTTTTACGTGACTAATTAATGGAATATTTAATAGAGTCCTTGGTTACTAAAATAATATATAAAAACCTAATATAAATAATATACTAAAAATAAATGGTGTCATGCAGGCTGGTAGTATATAAAGTAGCCTGTTTGTCGCCAACAACCATGCCACACATTTACCACGCTCATAAATCACCTTTGTTCCTCACTCTGATGTTTGGTTTGAACTTCAGCAGGTTGTCTTGATCATGTCTACCTGCCTTAATGTATTGACTTCCTTTCATGTGATTGGCTGATATGATATTGTGTTAATGAGCAGTGGAACAGATGCACCCAACAGTGGCCAGTGAGTGCAGAAGCAGTCTACACTGAGATCATGGAAGTGACATTTTTCCAAATATTTTATAAATCAGGTACCACCGCTATTTCTTGTCCTTCCCCCTATAGCAATAGATGTTAACTATATTTAAGTTTTCTTCACATAGTTACAATTACAGGTAAAGGTCTATGAATATTTTTTTCCGTCCATTTTAGCACAAATGGCAGTAAAAATCTTATCATAGTTACAAATATGTATATTACAGTCTTGGAGACACAAATATACATTTTTTATTGCACACTAAATCAACACAGACAGACATTGGATTCTTCATTTTGTTGACTGGTTCAATCTGCAAACTCCTCCTCCCAGCTCTCAGTGATCACTTGGCTAACAGGGTAATAACATGGACTAAATGGCCCACGACTCTATGTTGCACTTCATGATGAGACAGAGACTTACTCCTCTGTATAAGCACAGAAGGAAAGACAAAAAGTGCAGCTTGTTCTAAGAAGCGCACATGCACAGAAATCTCTCTGGTAGCCAGGACTAATGATGCCTGATTGGTTATAACAAAAAGAAGCAACCAGAGCTGGATTTGGGCCAATTATATCATCTTTCCAGCAGGAAAAACTGAAGTAGATATTGTGCTTGAAGAAACCAGCCAGAGAAAAAAATGCCTGAGAGATACACAGATGTGAACATCAAATTGCATCAATATCAAGGCTGGGAGAGTAGAGGTCTCAGAGTCCTGGGGGGATTCAAAGAGACTGTTTTAGTAGCAAAGGGAAAACAAACATTCTCCTTTGCGAAGAAGGCAGCGCACCAAAAGCTCAAAATAGGGACATCATTCCATACCCCCCTCCCCCTCCCCCCCAATTTGCACAAAAAATGAGAAAGAAATGGAGCTACAGCTCTCAGTGTTTCTCCAAACTGATTAAAGCTTAAATGTTTTGATGAGGAAGGAATTCAAAGTGGACCAAAGAATGTGAAAGCTGTCGCTCTCAGTTCCAGCATCTCATCCCAGTGTGTCTGTAACTGCAGGGTTTGTGGTTTCACAAAGCTTACTGTGCTTAATCCAACATGCTAACTGAGGCAGTCACACCAGAAAATCCTGTAACTACAAAACGCCTACGCTGCAGTCTTATTTCAGTCAAATCCTTTCTGTTTTCCACATGACAACTCTGTTTTGTGCATTTGTGTCTCCTTCATCCTTCAGGACATGTTTATTGTTTGTGTTTTATGCAGTTTGTGCAAAGCTTTTTGGCTCTTTAACAAACTCATCAAAGTGTCAAAGGCAACTGGACTGGGTCTTAATGGACTGTAACGGATTATAAGATCCAATAAAAAATATTTAACACATACTGAGTAACTTTATTTATGATACATTTTTGCACATCATGTGCAATAAGAAGTGTGTTTGCTTGTGTAAATGTTCATATCAGAATATGCCTTTGGTATTAGAAGGTGAAGCTTCCTCAGGTAGCCTTAGAGGCTAATCATATTCAAGATGCACTTATTCTTTATCAAGATGAGCCAAGTCAGCACTTATGCACAGCAAATGCTACTGATAGTCATTAAAGTTTGCTGCCTTCAGTGCTAATTATGACAAACAAATAGATTAAGTATTAAGTATACACAGACACACACACACACACACATAATGAAAAACAGTTAAAATGACTACATCCAAAATAAAATAATTGCTGTTTTATGCAAGTCTTAGTCCACAAAAATTTGAAATTGGCGTGTATAAAAACCAAAAAATAAAGTTCTGTGTACAAGCCTGAGGTAACAATTAGCACAATTAAAATGCACAGATAATAGCACACTGGAGGTCCTCATGAGTCCACTCTGTTCTGAGGAACCAACAGAAGACCATCCAAACTGTAATCAGTCCAAGTGTCTCATTTGTTTGTGGCTGGGCTTCGGTCTTCTTCAATTTCTGTTCTTTCCACCTGCAGCTGTTTTAAGTGATCTCATTAAGTCATTGTATTTCATTCTTCCGCCAATGTGTGCCTTCGCTCTTTTATGTTTTTTTCTCTTTTGTTTCTTTTGGATTTAATCTGTTATTCTCAGGTTTACTCAGGCTGGGTCTAGTGTCCTTGGGTCCTGCTTTATTCAGGTAAATCTTTTTATTAATTAATAGATGTATGTTGGGATTGAGTCGGTTTCGGTTCATGATGGGTGTGTTATAATATTTTGGACCTATGAAGACCTCACACTGAAAAACTCCTAAACAAAACATTTACATAATTGTAAGCCGAGACTAAATAAGTGAAAATAGGTGTTGATATGCGTATGTGAAGGTTTTTGACTAAGCCTGCATGCAGCTACAAAAAAGGTAAACAAACAACACACCATACCCATTTCTCTTCCACAGGAAGTCAGGCCACAAGGTCAAAAGGTAATGGAGATGGAAATGGGTTCCTTCATAAGCTCCTGTTTATTGCAGGTTTCACTGAGTTGAAGTAATATTTTTGCAAAGCTTTGATCATGAAGTCAATTCCAAGCAGGAAAATAGACATAACTTTGTGTGTATTACAGATGAGGACAGAACACAAAAAACAAAAACTACCAGGGTCAGAATTATTAGCTCCCCTGATGCTAATAGCCAAAAGTGTATTGTTTTTGTTGGGTAACAGCCTGCACACTTGCTATGAAGTATTGTCAGCAAATATCACACTTATCTCCTTTGCAATCCCAGCCTGTTCTTGTTTGGTGAGTCTCTTGGGCTGCTCCAGATTTGACTTCCTTCTAGTAAAAACTTCACCACACATATTTTCAATTGGATTCAAGTCAGCGCTTTGTGCCCTCAGTGTGGGTATTCTTCTTTTTACAACTTGCCCCATTCACACATACATGTTTTCCATGGTTTTCCCGTGTAAGTGCTTTCTATCTCACATTCACACACACCTGGTGGGATGCATAAGGGGTTAGCATCTTGCCCAAGGATATTTGGCATGCAGACAGAGCACATGGGGATTGAGCTACCAACTTTTAGTAGGTGACCTCCTCTACCACCTGAGCTACAGCCACTCCTAGTTTTAATGGCAGATGTGATGTATATTTTAGATCCTTGTCATGTTGGGAGACAAAGCGATGACCCAGACCTAGTTTTCCTGCCTTCTTTCTTCGTGAAATCTTCCACCTTGACAAAATTCCCAGTTCTTTTTCTAACTTTGCTCGGTGTTTCACTATGGGAATCGCCTCGGCATGACCAACTACGGAAGCTCCAATGACACCACGTCTGTCTATGACAGACCTGTTGAGCCGTGCTCAGGGCTCCGCCCCCTCAAACTAACACGGCCGACCAGCTCCTCCTAACTCATTCTCGCTTTCTTCCCGTGAGAAACTACTTTGAGCTCCCTCAGCGCATCTAGGCTAACTTGATTAGCTGCTTAGCAGTTCTCAGGCGTCCCGTGTAGGAGTTCGTCGCCAAATGCAGTTTTTCCGGTTCCAGTTTGGATTGTGCTGAGTAAGTCCTTCGAAAGAAGTGTACTTAGAGTTGCACTGTGGAACAGCAACCGCGTCAGGCGAGTTGTCCCATTGGTTCCTGGTTTTAGTTAGCGAGGTAGCCGATGTTGTGTGACTTGGGCTAACGTGTTACAGCGAGCTGTTCATTCAGTGTCCGGCTAGCATTAACTTGTTAGCAGGCCACGAACCACATTAGTGTCTCACTAGCATTAGCTTGTTGGTCGACCTAGGGTTCGGTTAGCATTAAGTTGATAACAATAATTGGCTAGCGGAGTGCAGCTAACGTGTCACGGCGAGCTGACTCCCGCGGCGACTAGATCGGATTTAACACCCACTGCTTGTCCTAGCTACTTACGGGCTAACGTGTCGAGACGAGCCCTGGTGTAGCCTAGTCTCACCCCTTTCTGCTAACCATGTCTATGGCTCCTACTCCCGTCAAAAGGTCGGAGCCGAAGGCCAAAGAGGCTGCATCCCGCCCGTGCCCCGCATCATGCGGTGCCACCATCTCGGGCAGGGACCCTCATCCAATGTGGATCGTCTGTATGGGTGCCAAGCATGCTCAGGCTTCACTGGCGGACCCTCAGGGATGCCCACATTGTTCTTTGATGCCAGAGAAAGTCCTGAAAAGGAGGCTGAGAGTAGCAGTAACGAACAGTCGGGACCCCTGCCTGTCGGCTGCTACTGCTACGAGCGATATCCGTCATCCGCGAGCCTCCACAAGCTGGGCGGACATGATGGAGGAAGAGTCCCCGCTCATGCCACCATCGTTCAAGGACCTCCTCGATCAAAACGAGGATGCAGAGGGCGATGCCGACTCCGACCTCCTCGACCTGGAGGACATGGATGAGGAACTTTTCCTCCCCAGCAGTCCAGGCCACCGAGTGGGGCTGAAGTTGCACCCCCGGTGGACAGCAATTTGTACGAGGTCTGCAAACGGGCTGCTGCCAAGCTAGGCATCCCATGGCTAGCCGCCCAGGATGCCGAAGGTGCAGAACGCAATCTGTATGACGGCAAGAGGCTCCCACCAGCCTTGCCGCCATCGAAGCAGCTTCTGCCAGCAGTCCCGGCCTGCATGAAAGAAATGAGTCGCTATTGGTCAAGCCCTTTTAAAAGCAAGCTTCCGACCAAGGGCTGCTCTAAGCTTGAGATCCAGGGGATGGGTGAACTGGGGCTGACCGAACCCCCAGCAGTGGAGCCTTCAGTGGCGTATCACCTTCACCCTAACCGCAGGGCAATCTCAGCTTCTTCTAGCATTTCTTTGCCCAACAAGATAGATCACCTCACGGCATCTATTTATCAAAGGATGTACAAATATGCTGCACAGTCAGTATGCTCACTTAATGCAGTCACACTGCTATCAGGCAGAAATTCTGGAAGACATCTGCCGTCAGCTTGACGCGGGTTCCCTGAACCCAGCCCTCTGGGATGAAATCTGCGTGGTTAATGATCTCATTCTTCGCTCCTCCAGGGGAGCAGTCCAAGGGTGTGGCCCTTGGACTGCTGCTGTGAGCAGCTGTGAGAGGGAGACAGAGTGGGCTCAGAATGCAGAGAGGAGCAGGAGGCCAGCAGGGTGCCCACCAGGCCAAGGTACAGAACCGAAGACTTTGGGGCAAGCATTCCTTTGCAGCAGTTGCTGCAAAGAATCTAATATGCGCCGAGATGGTAGTGAATCACCTCACGGAGCTTGGATTCACAATCAACCTGGAAAAGAGCCACTTGGAACCCGCACAATTTACAGAGTATCTGGGGCTCAGAATAGACTCCATCTCTTATCGTCCTACACTCACTGTCTTTCCCGTTTTCAGCTGGGGAAAGTCGTGCGGTTCCGACTCTGTCTCCGCCTCTTCGGCCTCATGGCCTCGGTGATATCGGTGGTACATTTGGGGCTGCTTATGATGAGAGATTTTCAGCTGTGGGTCGCTTCTCTGCAGCTGTGCCCTCGCCGACATCTCAGTCGTGGTGTAAAAATAACGCAGCCGTGTATCGTGGCTTTCCGGCCTTGGAGGAGCCCGACACCTCTCGCTGTGGGGGTACCTCTCGGGGCAGTATCATCCAGGGTGACGCTGACCACAGATGCATCCCTGTCAGGTTGGGGTGCAACTATGATGGGCAGAGCAGTGAATGGCGTTTGGTCAGAGAGACTCGCTCTGAATCACATAAATGTGTTGGAGCTCCGCGCAGTGCTCCTAGCCTTACGGCATTTTCTGCCGTATCTCCGGGGACAACATATTTTAGTGAAAACAGACAACTCCACTGTACTTGCATATATCAACCGCCAGGGCGGCACCCGTTCCCGGCAGCTACACAGGTTAGCCAGGGAAATAATTGTGTGGAGCAGCACTCGGCTCCTCTCCCTTCGGGCAACTCACGTGCCAGGAATTCTGAACAGGGGGGTGGACCTCCTGTCCAGAGGAAATCCACTGTTCGGAGAATGGAGGCTTCACCCACAGGTGGTGGAGCAGATTTGGCAGAGATACGGCCGGGCTGCCATAGATCTCTTCGCCTACGGCACGGTGCCCTCTGTTTTTCTCCCTGTCAGACGCAGATGCGCCACTGGGCGTGGATGCTTGTTTTGTGCGAGGGAACCCCACAATCACAACCAAAGCAGACATGACGCCAGACCACCAACCTCTGACTCTCTCCCCCACTGATGTAGGAATGGTGCTGAGCAGGATCAATGTTCACAAGGCTGCAGGTCCTGATGGCATCCCCGGGCGTGTTCTCAGAGCATGTTCTGAAGAGCTTGCAGGAGTGCTGACAGACATATTCAACCTGTCCTTGGCCCACGCCGTGGTACCGGCCTGCTTCAAATCTACCTCCATCGTCCCGATACCCAAAAACTCCAACCTATCTAGCCTCAATGACTACCGCCCAGTAGCACTCACCCCCATCATCATAAAGTGCTTAGAGCAGCTGGTCCTAGCACACTTCAAATCCTGTCTTCCCCTCACCCTGGACCCCCACCAATTCACATACCGCCAGAACAGGAGCACAGAGGATGCAGTCTCCATCGCACTGCACTCTGTCCTCTCACACCTGGACAACAACAACACCTACGCCAGAATGCTGTTTATAGACTTCAGTTCAACATTCAATACAATCCACCCCTCACAACTCATCAGGAAACTGATAGACCTGGGCATCAGTTCCCTCATGTGCAAATGGTTACTGGATTTCCTGACCAACCGGCCCCAATATGTCCGGCTGGATAACCGCTGCTCATCTACAATCACAAGGCTGTGTGATGAGCCCTTTCCTCTACTCCCTCTTCACCCACGACTGCAGACCTGCCGATGGTTCTAACACCATCATTAAGTTTGCAGATGACTCCACGGTGATTAGCCTCATCAGTGACAACGATGAGGCCACCTACAGGGAGGAGGTGGATCATCTGGCTGAGTGGTGCGACACAAACAACCTGCTGCTTAACACTGAGAAGACCAAGGAGCTCATCGTGGACTACCGGAGGAATGCTGACCCACATCCACCCATCTACATTGAGGGGACAACTGTGGAGCGTGTGAGCAGCTTCAAGTTCCTGGGAGTCCACATCTCCGAGGACCTCATCTGGATGACCAACTGCTCCAAGCTGGTCAAGAAGGCTCACCAGCGCTTCTTCTTCTTGAGGACTCTGAGGAAGAACCACCTGTCCTCAGACATCCTGGTGAACTTCTATCGCTGCACCATCGAGAGTATCCTGACCAACTGTATAAGGTTGGCGAGGTGGCGACCGTGGCTAATGTGGCGACCGTGGCTCAGGGGGTTGGGAATCGTATCTGTAACCGGAAGGTCGCCGGTTCGATCCCCTGGCTCTCTGTCCTGGTCGTTGTGTCCTTGGGCAAGACACTTTACCCTATTTGCCTACTGGTGTTGGCCAGAGGGGCCGATGGCGTGAAATGGCAGCCTCGCTTCTGTCAGTCTGCCCCAGGGCAGCTGTGGCTACAACCGTAGCTTGCCTCCACCAGTGTATGAATGCGAGAGTGAATGAATAGTGGCATTGTAAAGCGCTTTGGGTGCCTTGAAAAGCGCTATATAAATCCAATCCATTATTATTATTATTATTATTATTATAACAGTCTGGTACGGGAACTGCTCTGCCTCGAACCGGAAGGCATTGCAGAAGGTTGTGAAAACTGCCCAACGCATCGCCGGAGCACCACTTCCTGCCATAAAGGACATCTACAGGAAGTGTGTCTGAAAAGGGCTGGGAAAATCATCAAAGAACCCAGTCACCCATCACATGGACTCCTCACCCTCCTGCCCTCTGGGAGGCGCTACAGGAGCCTCCGGACTAAGATCACCAGGTACCGGAACAGCTTCTTCCCCACAGCTGTCAGACTCCTGAACCTCCTGACATCTGACCCACGTTAACATATGGACTGGACATACACACACCCACAACCACCTACACACACAATGGACAACTGTACCCTCATACACACAATAATAACATGGACTGAACCACCACTCACAACCACTAGCACTTTATATAGTCTGTGTAGAAATTATCCACATATGTCACTTATCTTAACTGCACTACTGTATCATTCTGTGTAAATAATCATTGTGTACAATACAATAATTTTTAATTCTACAACTGTTTAGAACCTGCATAGTTCACATTTCTGTATAGCTGTATATCTCATATTTCTGTATAGTTTTTTTTTATTTCATATTCTGTATAGTTTTTCATATTTATCCTGTTCATAGCCTGTACATAGCTTGTACTCACTACAGCCTGTACATACTTATAGTTATAGCATATTCATAACATACTTCATAGCGTGTACATTATAAGATACCATAATAGACCCATTTCTGTAATATACTCACATATCTATATTATTGCTAATATATATTTGTAATATATCTATATCATGGCTAAAGCACTTCTGGATGGATGCAAACTGCATTTTGTTGTCTTGTACCTGTGACATGTGCAATGACAATAAAGTTGAATTCTATTCTATTTAAATACCTTGATGATACTTCTTACTGCAGTTCTTGACACTTAGAAATGCTCTTATAACTTTGTACATCCATCTTCTGCTTTGTGAGCATCAACGATTCTTTATCTTAAGTCTGAAATGATTTGTTTTGTTTTTTCCATGGTCCTTATCAAGTGACAGCTCAAACTTTTGCTTAGGTTTTTATATTATGTCTAAATTGAAAGATAGCCCTCAGCTGTAAATAGATTTTATTAGCTTTGGGCGTTGCAAAGTTAAAGCACATCATTGCGCAGCACCAGTTTGTTCGGTTATTTGTGGGCTAATAATTTTGACACTGGTCATTTTTGTTTTATTCTGAAATGTTTTTTCTGTTATTGTGTATAAGAGAATAATTGATCCTCTCTAAAGAAAACTGCTTTGTTTAGAAATACTGTGTTTTAAATTCCTTGTTCAGTTGAAAAAGCACCTAGGAAAATTTTGAGAAAAACTTTAAATTTCAAATGAGAGACTAATCGTTTTGTCCTCATCTGTTTACCTCAGCTTCTGTGAGTATGGGTGTAGCTCTCCGGCTGCTGCTCTATGAAAACACAGATGGAAAAGTTAATCATGCTGGTGGTGATGTTTGAAAGAAAACTGTGATTTTGATCAATCAGGGACAACTTGCCTTGAGTATCTTGCCCAAGAATATTTGACAAGTGAAGGAGCAGAGGTTCAACACACTGACCTCGGATTAAAATTCAACCTGCTCTATCACCTGAGCAACAACTGCCCCTGTGTGGTGACTGTTAAAACTAAATCCTTCACCACGTCTAGATTTGATGTTGCTATTTGTCTCACTTCACAAATTAGCAGCAGGACAAACGTATCTCTGTAGGTCTGTTGTTAACTGGTTTGAAGTTACAGACATGGACAAAATGCATCTACAGCTTAACAGCAGGGACAATTATGAACACACCGCAGCTAGAATGACTTTAATTAAGAAATATAAATGTTATCTAAGTTTAACATAAGAAGGCAGTGGATGCCAAATGTGACTAACACTCATAAGATTCATTTATTTATTTTTAATTAAAAAAATACAGCACTCAGGTTTTGTATGTTGATCCACACAAAGGAATTTTGTTAAACAGCATCTGACTGGGACAATGAACAGACAAAACAGTGTTTGCCAGCGCTAGTGTTTAAGCAAATGATTTAAATGAGTAATTACAATATAACAATTTAGTAAAATACAGGCAGTCACCTGCACTTAATTTAATAGCAACTGTGTCAAATCTAATTGGGGCTAATTGATACCTGCTGCAAATACAATCAGCAGGACCACAATGGAGATCTAATTGTCAGATGTCAGAAATCATCATGTATATATAGAAAAGAAAATCAACATAGTACAAAGAGACCCCATGCTTGAAACCTTGTTTTGTTTGTTTCCCCCCGCTTCTGCCCTTGCTAAAATTTGAGTTCAGCCTTGTGGCCATGGAGCTGGCTTTCCATTGAAAACCACTGTTAAGGTAGATTTCTACAGATACATGTAGAAATAATCTTTCAGACAGCAAAGCTATGCATTGGACCCCCCCCCCCCCAAAAAAAAAACAAAAACAAAAAAACATAGCAGTAAGCTAACGTTCACCTTTGTCTGCAAATATCCTCCTTGCAGTGTAGGGAGATATGGCTGGAGTGATGATATAAATTATTTACACAGAGTAAACCATCAAAACACTTTGCTAATGACTGAGGAAACAGGTGCAGAATGGCGAAGGTCATTTTTTGATGTGATTACATTTTAAAATTTATACTCCCAACATCAAAAAGCCTCAATCAGCACTCCATCTGGCAGCGATGCAGCAAATCAACCAATCACAATTAGCATACGAGTCATTAGGTTCATGAAAGTGTGTGTCATCTTGTTCCCCTTGTTACTGCTAATATGAAAACCCCCTTTTGGAAGATGCTAACTTTTGCTGAAGGTATGACTGAGAAGGATGCTAATAAGGACAAGATGACTTGCCTTCTTTAGGGTTGTTGTAAAAGCATCAGGGCCCTGCACTCACTCTGTCTCCCAACACCTCGGCTCTTCCTTCGTGAGAGACGGCAGATCTAATGGGAGCCAATGGTTAATGCATGAGAGACCGTACTTTAGACTAATGGCTCCTGCAAAGTGCAAAATGAGGGCACATGAGGAGAAAGAGCAGTAACAGGCAGAAAAAGGGGGAAAAAAACTTAGCCAGTAAAAGTTCTTTTTAAAAACAGACCACTGACACACAAGACTTTAGAAATGATCTAGCCATGTTCTCTGAATTACATTTGTATTTTCACATTGGGGGCCAGGTTCTGTCATAGTCCACAAACCCAAATTTCATATGATCAGTTGAATAAAACAAAGTGGTTTGAAAATCCTTGTTTTTAGTTGGAAACGAAAAACAGAAAGGACAAAAAGCAAACTGGGATCATCTTATTATTTTAAACAGAAATCACCTGAGAAAAAATTATCTATAATGTTGGAATTTGAGACCTGCTTTCTTCCTTGGTTTTCTCCTGACCAATATGACAAATAACGTTTGCTATGGGCATGTGACAGTTGGGTGAAATGTGGGTAAGCATTATCTAGATTTGATTTGCATCTTGGTGGTTGTTTGGTGTCTATTTAGGAGGAGTTTTAACTTTTTATAAGATCTTTTGAGTTTGTGATATGTCTCCTGGTGCAGCTTTGCTCCAGATTTTATTTATTTTTCATAATTTGAGAAGTTTTCTAAATTCTAGCTTTGTGGGATGGGTGTTGAAATATACAGTGCTTAAACGGTGCTTAGACTTCCACCCAATATCATATTTATGTAACAGCTCCTCTAACTTAACAATACTGATAATTATTGGTGGTAGGTTTCTTTAATGCTTAATCCACCATTTTGCACAAGCTCCTTAACGGAAATAGTTTTAATGCTAAAATAAAATAATTGTTATTAATACGAGTTTTTCAAATTTGCTGTTTTACAAAAAAGCTACATAAAAATAAATCAGAGTATGTTATCATTTTTGGATTAAAACAACAAATTACAGTCATGCACTTGCATTCTTCTACAGAAAACATAGTTTTATTGGTTGTGTGTTATGCTTGATAATTTTGTATTGGCAGTGTGTCGGCTCAAATCTGGGTCTAAAATGTGTGAATTCAGTTTAGCCTAATAAACAACAACATATGATTTATTTTTAGTTTTAAAGAAGTTTTTGACAAATTTCTAAAATATTTGTTTTCTTGTTTTCATGATAGATGTTCAAACAAACTGGTTAAGCACTGTACCAGTACTGTCTATACAAGTGATAATTAATAATGAAAAATGCATATCACATAACAAATGGCTAGGGGTGCAATGATACTCGTATCGATATTGAACCGTTCGATACAGTGCTTTCGGTTCGGTACGCATATGTATCGAACAATACAAAATTTTTAATTTGTTTTATCAACTTTCCTTCTGATGGTGCTGTCTGTTGTAACAGCAGTCTGGCGAGGAAGGAGCGGCTAGCCGGTCCAGCGGGCATGTGGTGTGGAGGTTAGCCGGATAACACGGAGCCAGTCGGTTAAATCCAATAACAGACCTTTATTCGCCGTCAGCAACATTACACTTTATAAACCAGGTCTCCTCGGCTGTACTCGTGCGAACCTACATACGCGGGGATTGGTACCGCCAGCGCCAGCTTGTCACAACAGTAAGTAAGGTGCTTTCTTGGAGCATGGAACATGAGCAGCATGGAATGGCTGCCGCTAACAACTCACACACCCACTAGGAGACCCCCATAGCTACTACAATAGTTGGGCAACCCCTCCTAGTGGTGCTATAACCCAAAAGGTTTGTTACACTGTGTTGAGCGCTCAGTGGATCTGCGCTCGACAGTGCAGCCTAGGCGGAGTAGTCGAACGCAGATTCACTGAGCGCAGGGCAAGCTAGCGAGACAGAAGTTAAGCTTTCCTTCCAACATGGCAAATTGAACCTCCCCCACCGTCATTCAGATGTGGCATTTGGAACTATTTTGGTTTTCATGTGACATATGACCCTGAAGGTAAGCGCGTCATGGACGAAAGTAAAACAGTATGTTGGATGTGCCACGCAATGCTCAATTACATGGGGTGGGAACTAGTGTGTTAGCGCAGTTAGCTCGTTAACGTGTTGGCCGTCCAGCCCCAGGCACGGGGCGATCCGTGGTAGCTCGTTAACGGAGATTTGCCGTGTTGTGGCGTTATCGTCATTTCAACGAGATTAACGCTGACAGCACTAGTGGGAACACAAGGAATATGACTGCACATTTACTCCGACATCATCCTAGTGAAAAAGACAAGTGGAAGCAGACAAAAACAACAAGCAGGCATGCTACAAACTTTACCGAGTCATTTAGACAGCTGTTAGGACATGATTCTCCCTATGGGGACCTAATATGTTTAATATGCTGCTGAGAATATAGCCTGGAAGAAGCATATAGTATAGCTTTTATTTTGGAAAAAGCCATTTCTCTGTAATAAACTCTCTTTTCCAAAGATGAGTGATTCCTCAATCAGATACAGGGCTCGCAAAATCGCTAGCCCCGGGACGTCGGGCTAGTGATTTTGCGGTTTTTCCAGTCGGGCTAGCAAAATTTATCTCTGCCCTGCCCGTCGGGCTATCATAGGAAGGAAAAATATATGTCAATGCTTTTGCATTCTTTTGGAAATGTAGCTGGGTAATTATGTCATTGGCATCGGTGAGCCACTGTCAATATGTGACATATTGAAATCGCATTTGAATTTGCGCTTGTTTTTTGCTTTCACTTTGCAATCGCACGAACTCTGTATAGAGAGCGTCAGCACTGATTGGTGAGTGACGATAATTTGCGCACCAATTCCTCTGACATCGTCTTATCAATCGCTAGCTTACTATGCAAACATCCATCCATCCATCCATTCGCTTCCGCTTATCCTTTTTCGCCCCCCCGGGGGCGCTGGAGCCTAACCCAGCTGTCATAGGGTGAGAGGCAGGGTACACCCTGGACAGGTCGCCAGTCTGTCGCAGGGCCAACACACAGGGACAGACAACCATTCGCACTCACATTCATTCGCACATTCACACCTAGTGACAATTTGGATTATCCAATTAACCTATCCCCACAAGCTGCATGTCTTTGGACGGTGGGAGGAAGCCGGAGTACCCGGAGGGAACCCACGCAAACACGGGGAGAACATGCTAACTCCACACAGAAAGACCCCAGCCTGATGTTGGAATTGAACTCGGGACCTTCTTGCTGTGCGGCAACAGTGCTAACCACCATGCCACCGGCAGCACTATGCAAACATGACAAGTGAAATCTCCTGCAGCAAGCTTAAACATGTGAGAGGTTGATCGCGCAGAGAATCGCTGAGCGTTATGTGAGTGCGTGTGTAAAAGCAGCAGGATATATATTTTAGTTCTGCTGAGCCAAATAAGACAGGTCAGGGTGAAGAAGTGACCACAAAACAGAAAAGTTATGACAAATCAGACTATAAGGCAAAAAGAAAGCGCAGCTTTATGGTTTCATGGACAAAAGAATTTCTGTGGCTGCAATATGACAAGCTATATAACCAGGGGTGCACATAAGTGGTCCGCAGGTGCGCATTCGCTGTCAAAATAAAAAACGCGCACAAGATAAGAAGTTAATATTATATAATTATACAATATTATACTTTAATGTATAATATTGTAAAGGAAACAAAACAGGAAACAAAACATCAATCCAAAAATTGCTCTCTTTTTTATTCGGGCTGCTTAAATTTATTTCGGGCCGAAGGGCTACCAGGGATTTTGAAATTTTGCGAGTCCTGAGATATATATTGTGGCGTGTTGGGGGAGCGGCTAGTTCTCTCCCATCATGCCTTGGGACGTGTGCTGCTGTTTGGATGTTCTTGTTTTGTTGTTTATGGTTACACTACTTTTAACTGTTATCCTGAATGTTGTGTTTGTACTGTGGTTCAAAGGCACTTACAGTTGTTGTTTTATAGAATGAATGCAACCATGGGTGAGTTCTGTTATGCTGTTGATGACCCTCGAAGCACAGTGTAGCATCAGTGTGTGTTGTAATAAAGAGCTCCCCCTACCAGCTTGGGGTTGAATAACAATCTCTCTCTGTGAGCTTCTTTGTAAAGTTTCCTCTGCATGCCACATTGGTGTCAGAAGTGGGATTCCAAGAGCATGGCCACTATGCTGAAAGAGGAAGAGGAGCTGAGGAAGATTGAGGAGCTTATCACTCACCTGGAAGCAGTGAATGGAGCACAATCGAAGAAGCGGGGAGATCCCTGGGCAGCAGCAAGCCAGCCAGGGGAAGACCTGTGGGGCTTACCAGATGGAGCCTCACACCCCCGCCCGCTGGGGAGCTGTCGGAGCCGCCAAGGCATGCTGCAGGCTCCAAGACCACGAGCAACCAGCCAGCCTCCACTCATGGTGATGCCTGGGACCACTCTGTCCTCCGAATCACACTTGCGGGTTGGCTGGCTCGGCCAGACACGGGGACTGTATCTGGACTGTGACCTTGCCGGCACCACCTGTAGAGCCCTGATAGACACTGGATCCACGCTCTCCTTAGTACAGGCTGGAGTCCTCCCTGGTTCTGATGGCCCAATACCGCAGGGTTGGCAGCCTACTCAGCTCCACATCACCACAGTCACGGGGGAGCGTGCCAAAGTTAAGGGGGAAAGATCCCTCCCGGTGACTGTTGCTAACTGCACCGTGGACCACCAGTTCTGGCTAGCCAGCATCCAGGACCAATGCATCATTGGCCTGGACCTGCTAGCCAAATGGGAGGCCACAGTGGACGTGTCCCGAGCAATCCTTTACCTGGGCACGGAGGCTGTGAAGCTCCACACCACAACGGAAGTCCCGCTGCCTGCCTCCACCTTTTCAGCCAGCGTCAGGAAGCCTGAGGACCTGTCGCCGCTGGCGGGGGAAGGGGCCTCCCCTTCACCAGCAGTACCGCAACTGTCTGCAGAGACCAAGCAAGCTGTCGAGGACCTATACCAGAGGAGCTGCGAGGGTCTCCAGGCTGATCAGCGACGGCAGCTGCGAGAGATACTCGACTTGTTTGCCGACATCTTTGCAGCCAAGGATGAGGACTGCATGCAAACCAGCCTGGTACAACACGACATTGACACTGGGGCTGCACGGCCCATCCGCCTCCGCCCTCGTCGCCTTCCCCTTGCCAAGCGTGCCGCAGCAGAGCAGAAGTTCAGGGAAATGGCAGAGGCGGGCATCATCGAACCCTCAAACAGCCCCTGGGCAGCCCCGGCTGTACTGGTTCGGAAAAAGGATGGTACCTGGCGGTTTTGTGTCGACTATCGTCTACTCAACAGCATCACACGCAAGGACTCCTACCCATTGCCCCGGATTGACGATGCCCTCGACGACATTGCTGGGTCCTGCTGGTTCAGTTCCCTCGATTTGCGCAGTGGCTACTGGCAGGTGGAGCTGACGCCAGAGGCCCGCCCAAAGACTCCTTTCTCCATTGGCCAGGGACTGTGGCAGTTTAAGGTGATGCCCTTCGGCCTCTGCAATGCCCCAGCCACATTCGAGCGCCTAAAGGAGAGGGTTCTGGCTGACATCCCCCGCGACCGCTGTGTGGTCTACCTGGATGACCTCCTCGTCCACGCGACAGACTTCGAGAAAGCCTTGGCTAACCTGACTGCTGTTTTCCACGCTATCCGCCAGGCTGGCCTTCGCCTCCACCCCAAAAAGTGCCATCTCTTCCGAAAGGAGACGACCTTCTTGGGTCACGTTGTGAGCGGAGCAGGGGTTTCCACTGACCCTGCGAAGGTGGCCGCTGTGAAAGACTGGCCCATTCCGGGCAACATTGCTGAGTTGCGGAGTTTCCTTGGCCTCACATCATACTACCGGCGTTTCGTCAAGGACTTTGCTACCATTGCAAGCCCCCTGCACTGGCTCACACAGAAGGGCCGGGAGTTCCATTGGAGTGAGGACAGTGCCGTGGCATTTGATCGGCTCCGATCTGCACTGGTTGAGGCACCGGTGCTAGCCTACCCAGACCTGCAGCTCCCTTTTGTCGTGGACACCAATGCCAGCAACACAGGGGTGGGGGCTGTACTGTCGCAGGAAGGCCCTGAGGGGGAGCGGGTCATCTCCTACTACAGCCATTCCCTCAGCAGACCGGAGAGGAACTATTGTGTCACCCGTCGAGAGCTGCTGGCCATCATCCTGGGTCTCCGCCATTTCAGACCCTACCTCTACGGGAAGAAGTTCCTCCTGCACACAGACCATGCGTCCATCACTTGGCTGCTCAGCTTTAAAGAACCGGAGGGACAGCTAGCCCGGTGGTTGGAGACGTTGCAAGATTACCACTTTGAGGTCCGTCACCGGGTGGGATGTCTCCACACCAATGCAGATGCCCTCTCCCGACGCCCTTGTGAGGAAAAACAGTACAGGTACTGCCAACGCTTGGAGGACCGGGAGGGCATGACTTCAGTGATCGCGTCACCACAGGGCGTCCCTGAGAATGACTCTGTTCCAGGTGGGCATTGTAGCAGTCTTCAGGTCCAGTCCGTCGCGGGGGATACTGAGGGTCTGGAGGCCATGGATCCCCAACAGCTGCAACACAACCAGAACCAGGACCCTGCCCTTTCCCAGGTTCAGGGTTGGATTGGAGCCGGTCAGAGACCATCATGGCCAGAGGTATCTGCACTGGACCTCGAGACCAAGGCTCTCTACTCCCAATGGGCCAACCTCACAAACCGAAACGGCCTCCTCTATCGCCGCTGGCAGGCTCCCGGGGGTCACCGTGAGGTCTTCCAGCTCGTGGTACCTCAACAGTTGCGGTCCAGGGTGCTCCAGCTGGTTCATGGTGCAGCGGGGGCAGGACACTTTGGAGTTACCAAGACTCTGCCTCTGGACTTGGTGTTTGGATCTCCCCCCGGGCCGGAAGTGTGCGGGGACCCCGGGTTGGACTACCTCCACAACCTCCTCGCCCGGCTCCGAGCGGTGCATCAGTTGACCAGGCAGGCTCTCCGAGATGCAGGTTCCCGGCAGAAGCGAGCTTATGATACCCGCTGCAAGGGGGAAGGACTTTCGCCCGGTCAGCATGTGTGGGTCTACAGCCCGGAGAGGAAGAAAGGGCTTTCTCCCAAACTGATGAGCCAGTGGGTTGGACCCTGCACTGTTCTTGAGAGGCTGTCCGACGTGGTCTACAGGGTGCGGCTGGTCAAACGGAACAGGGTGGTCGTACTCCATTGCGATCGCCTGGCACCCTATCAGCCCTTGAGTCCATCCAGGGAGACGTCAGGGTCCCAGCTTCAACTGCAGGCCCCCAACCTGGCCTCGGAGGCAGCTGGGGGACCCACGGAATGTCCTCAACGAAGCCGTCGCCTTCCCCAACACCTCAGAGACTTTGCTATGGACATGCCGGTTGCTGGGGACAGCTAACCACTCAGGTGGGGGCTGTGTGGCGTGTTGGGGGAGCGGCTAGTTCTCTCCCATCATGCCTTGGGACGTGTGCTGCTGTTTGGATGTTCTTGTTTTGTTGTTTATGGTTACACTACTTTTAACTGTTATCCTGAATGTTGTGTTTGTACTGTGGTTCAAAGGCACTTACAGTTGTTGTTTTATAGAATGAATGCAACCATGGGTGAGTTCTGTTATGCTGTTGATGACCCTCGAAGCACAGTGTAGCATCAGTGTGTGTTGTAATAAAGAGCTCCCCCTACCAGCTTGGGGTTGAATAACAATCTCTCTCTGTGAGCTTCTTTGTAAAGTTTCCTCTGCATGCCACAATATATATATTTTTTATTACTTTTTTGTTTCAGCAACCTAAAATTTAAAACCTGTACTTTTGAGTTGAAATATATATTTATAATTTTAATAAATGACAAATTAAAAAGGCATGAACATTTTTTTTGTATCAAAAAAATATCGAACCGTGACACCAAAGTATCGAACTGAACCGTGAATTTTGTGTATCGTTGCACCCCTACAAATGGCCGTATGATCATATAAAATAGAGTTAAGATTAAAGACTTACTTTCATCACTCTCTGGAAAGCTCTTAGCTATCAGTAGCTGCTGTGTTAAACTCTGCTACTCACAGTGATGTCTGTGCTATGTGCACAGTCTGAATAAACAACTTAAATTTGCTGCTCTTTTTTAGCTTTATGATCATTTCTAGATGTTTGAAGTAACAATTTTACCATTTGCTTTATTTAGGGTATTCATGGATTACGGTTTTTACATTTAAAAAGATAGTTTCTGGGTGTTTTTTAACATCTGCTGTATGTTTTGTTGGTGATTCTGGTAGCTGAAAGTTTGCAGTGTGTTCTGATTTCATATGTGTTTAACATCTGCCCTTCAGTCACTCTGTTCATATTATCCCTTCACCAAACCTCTTCATCCATGAAGCACCGCATAATCTCCTTTCTTTAAAATTCATTTTTATTGTCAGTATTGTCATGTTTATGAATGCACCACCATAATCATGCTGTGAAAATCCTCATATTCTCATAGTCCTACTTCTAGTTCAGGGTCATTATACATCCCAGTATTCATTAAGTCTGTCCAGTCTTTCATCAAGGATATTTAGAAAGGTTTTACTTCTGACTCTGGCCATTCCGAGGTCTGTACCATGCATCAGCCACCCCTCTGGCCCTGCCCCACAAATGTGGGGTGAATGAGAGGCCGGAAGACATACATAGTGTCAGTACACCAATCTACTGGGTGTCCTCAAAGGTTTCACATATCTCAGGGCTGAAATTAGGCGCTGCTGTCGAGGACTGTGCCACATCTATAGAGGTAACAGATAATAAGGAGTGGGTGTCTGACAGATGACCTGCATTAAAACTGTGTTTCAGCCGTACAGTCAGAAAATGACTGTGTATGATGGGTGTGGTGGGGGTTGAGCAGGGGTGGAGGAAATATTCATGACTCACTCAGTAAATGACTTCAAGGAAACCTTTTTGCACAGCGGCATTTATCAAGTGTTAATGAACAGCAGAAAGGGTACAAATGCAAATGAGGAGACTGGGAATGGAGAAAGAGAGACAGATGGAAAGATGGTGAATAAGAGAGAGGGAGGGAAAGAGGGAGGGAAGAGAGGGAGAGAAAACTATCATCACTGTGATGAATGAGGGTGGTGGCAGAAGACCCGCAGGCGATCACTCAGTCACTGAGACAGGCTTCTGTGGCCCTAACTTCATTATCATGACACAGTCACATCAACACACTCCTACAGATAAGAGCACGGGAGAACTCAGCTCTAGAAAGGATCAGTTAAACTGGTCGGGGTTCAGTGGTTTGTCACAGATAGAGAGGATGGCTCTGCTCTATTCAGGCTTTAGAAGCCTGTCAAAGCTTCCGGTTTACTCTCTGAGAATTATGACGGTGTGAACTGGGTTACTGAGATTTCAGTTTCCAAAATTATTAACCTACTCTGTCCTATAATTATATGAATATTTCTTTGTTTGGAAAACTGGGGGTATCTGAAATACTAACATTAAATATACATAGGCCAAGAGATCTATAAGAAAGTTTAAGTCATGTGATATAGAAGAATTTCACAAAAAGTACACCCTTAACATATTCATAGGAATTAAGAGGGGGATGTTAATCACATAAACTTGATTAACTGATATCAGCAAATGTCAGAACTGCTATAAAGCAGATGTTCTGGCAGTTTTTTGATCTGGAATATTCAGGTGTATATTAACCCAATAACACAATATTCCTAGGAGTGAACATCCCTGCAAATTCACCTCAAGGTCAGACCGTGCATTGTTTAGAGAAATTTCAAAAATCCCAAGAGCTACATCTCAGCTACATCCTCAGTTAGCACGCTAAAGCTCATAGTTTAGGACACGAGACAAAGACTGAGCAAGTATGGCTGGTTTGGAAAGGTTGCTGGGTGAAAGCCCCTTCTCTCTACAAAGAGCAGCATGGCTTAAGTTTTCTAAAGTTACATCTGAATTACATTGACACGAGATTTTTGGAACCATGCTCTTTGGACAGACAAAACCAAAGTAGAGATGTTTGGTCCTGATGCACAGCACCAGGATTGACAAAAACTGAGCACAGCATATCAGCACAAACATCTCATGCCAGCAGTAAGGGGCACTAGTATATGGGTGGCTATTTGGGTTTGTTTTGCAATTGCAGTCACTGAGTCAACCATGTGTACCTATGTATACCAAAGTGTTCTGAAGTCAAATGTGAAGCTGTCTGTCTGACTGCTAGAGGTGGTTTGAAAGTGAGTCATGCAACAGAACAGTGATCTCAAGCACACTCAGCAAATCTACAACAGAATGGCTGAAAAAAAAAAATCAAGGTGTTGCAATAACCCAGTCCAAGTCCATACCTCAAACTAATTGAAATGCTGCGAGTGTATGAGAGTGTATACCCAAAAGCTCACAACACTGTAAGGAAAAGTGGCCCAAGATTCCTTCACAATGATGTAAGAGACAGATAAAGTCATACAGAAAACAATGTCTTGTTTTGCTTCTAAAAAGGGGGTTCACTTTTTTTTACAATTTTACTCAGGACTGGATGTCCTATAAAACTTTCTTTTCCACATGATTATAGGTTGAAATTGTTTTCCACAATTAATTCCTTTTTGTAGAGACAAAGGGTTAACTGTCAGTGTTTTTATACTATACTTAGAGAAGTGATTTATGTGGTCAATCTGTAACTATTGTGCTTAAAGATGATTGGATTTTGAAACAAAGTTACTACTCAGGATATATAGAAGGCATTTTAAACACCATTTTGCCATACGATCTCTGTGTAAAATTACTGGGGTATGTGAATAAATGGTAGCGTATTTACATATCCATAATTCCGTTTTAATCAGGCGTCTAGCCATTTAATGACTGCAAGTACACAATGTTCTCTCCTCTGAGCTTCATTTTCTTCTCAAATTTACTTATTTCTTACTTGGCATGTAGTGCTGGTTATCCCAGTGAGTTGGTGAGCTGACTGGTTTTGTTCTACATCCACCAACCAAATGGACGATTCAGCTCAACCGAAAGGACCACTCATTAGTGTTTACTTCTTGTCATCCTGTCACTGGCATGACTGGCACAGATAGACACTTTCTTCTGCAGCATGACAGGGTTGGTGAGTGGAGATTCCTATAAAAAAAAAAAAACTAACTGTAGCTGCTGTTTTAGATTTACTTTTTGTGTTTTTGCCCATTAAGGATTGTGGCTGAGATGGTCAAGTTTCATGAGACTTAGGTTTCATGAGACTTAAGTTTCATGAGACTTAAGAGAAGGCAAACATCATTAGTGGGTAAGCCAATCCCAAACAATCAGGATGAATAAGTAGCACAGGAAAGGAAAAGGCTTTTCTTGTCACAATGAAGCAATCAAATTGCATTTTTTTCCCCACATTACTTTACCACCCTCTTAAACTTCATTTGAGAATCCTCATGCATGGTTCTTTGTGGTTGATTTGTAATTGACAGGTTCTAAAAAAAATTGTTCCAATAAACAATTAAACTGATTTGTGTTTTGTTTCCAAAGCTGCTCTCTGCCTGCATTTTCTTTAAATTATGGCAGACAACATGACTTTGCAGTTTCATATCGCTCAGAAAAAAAGCTGGGATCCAGTTTGCAGGGTACACGGATACTTTGTATTTGTTATTGGCTATGAGACCGCTCCATATTCCATATCAACCCATGCAGAACAGTTCCACTTGGCGTCCTTCAAAGAATAGTGCCAGCAAACAAGCCCTTAGGCCTTGAGCCATGGTATTTATCATAATTGGAATTCATATCCAATTTTGTACCAGTTGTTTCATCTTTGTCAATTTTGTCCCTGGGTTAATTTTGCCTTACATTGATTCCCATCCTCCTGGGCGATTTTCAGCAATCTGTGTCTGATTACACCCTGTGTGATTGATGAGGCGCTGTGGCCTCCTATGCCTTTGGTCTTGCAGTGTAACCGACACAGGTGCTACCGCATTATGTAAAGACATCACACAGCGTTTAAAACGGTGACCACTTGTCTGAGCATCATTATAAATTCAAAAGCTTTACGTGGCTTGTGAAGTGTGCTCAGTGTGACCAACAGGGATGGCTTGGCGAAGCTTTAATCAATGGAAACTGCAATCTTGCTAATGCTTTGTGTTTTTTTTATGGAAGCAGAGCACACATAAATGTGATGAGTGGAATAGTTTCCATGGTGGATAGCGAAGCTGTGAATCGTGATCCCAAAGATGCATTTTATCGTTAATTGAAATGTGGGAGGTGGGAATATAAAAGGTCCATATCAAATATTTATGCTGTGAATTAGCCTCTTTTCAAATGTGAATGAGATCATTACATAAAATATGCATGAGAGGATAGGTCATTAGGAAGCAACTTAGACCATTTTTGGCATACTAGGAGAATACAGTGAAACAGAGATGCTCAGAGCAAATTATTACTGGAAAAAAATTGTAGTGAACATAGGAAGATACAATCGATTCCTTAAAGTTTAACATGCAATATGTGTATGTATTTATTGAAACTGTATTCTGCTGTTATTTAATCTTTGACACAAGCCCCTGAGATTTCATTCATACCCACCTACCAAATGACAGTAGGTACGAATAAGTGCTCCTCAAATGATGGACATCTGAGGAAAGTAAGAAAAGATTATCTCAGAAAATGTACTTCATGAAGCCAATATTCCACTGATACCACACAGCTCACTGTCAGGGGAAGAAAATGTGTCACTGGTGTTTAGAGCAAGTCATTTTTCTAATTGTTTAGAATATTCAAGCAACTCAAGTACAAGCCCGGTTATGAAAAGTACAAGCTGAATGCAATGATTTATGAATCGCACACTGTTATATGACATTAAAATTACAAATGCCAATTTAGCATTTTTTTAAGTAGATCAAATTCAGGAGCAGTACTATCTGATACAAAAAGAGCTGTTGATTAAAAAAAGGGCAAAATTACATTAATCAGTGAGTTTAGATTGTGGTAGAAGTTACAGATGGGTTAAGGGTGGAGGTTGAATTACATCAGGGTTCAGCTGTACCCCTTCTTTGTACCTGATGGACAAGTTAACAGATGAAATCAGGTAAGAGTCTCCATGAGGTTTGGTCTGGTATGAGTCTTTTACGGTGCTGTGGAGAAATTTTGGCCCACTCATCTTTGCAGAATTGTTGTAATTCAGCCATATTGGAAGTTTTTCAAGCACCAGCCGCCTTTTTAAGGTCATGCTACAGCATCTTTATCAGATTTAGATCAGGACTTTGACTAGGCCACTCCAAAGTCTCCATTTTATTTTTCTCAAGTCGTTCATAGGTGGACTTGCTGGTGTGTTTTAGATCATTGTCCTGCAGAAGAACCCAAGTGCGCTTTAGCTTGAGGTCATAAACAGATGGCCGTACATTCACCTTAAGGTTGTTTTGGTGGACAGCAGAAATTCATGGTTCCATTTACCAAAGCAAGTCTTCCAGATCATGAGGCAAACCAGCCCTAGACCATTACACTACCACCGCCATATTTTACTGCTGGTGTGATGTTCCTTTTCTAGAATGCTGTGTTACTTTTACACCAGATGTAATGGGACACACACCTTCCAAAAAGTTCAACTTTTGTCTCATCAGCCCACAGAGTATTTTCCCATAAGTCTTGGGGATGATAAAGATGCTTTCTGGCAAAACTGAGAAAGAAGCCTTTATCTTCAGTTTCCTAGCAGTGGTTTTCACCTTGGAACCCAGCCATGCAGACCATTTTTGCCCAGTCTCTTTTTTATGGTGGAGGTGGAGTAATGAACATTGACCTTGCTGCACTCTTGGGGTAATTTTGGTAGGCAGACAACTCCTGGGATCGATCTATCTATCTATCTATCTATCTATCTATCTATCTATCTATCTATCTATCTATCTATCTATCTATCTATCTATCTATCTATCTATCTATCTATCTATCTATCTGTCTGTCCGTCCGTCCGTCCGTCCGTCCGTCCGTCCGTCCGTCCGCCCGCCCGCCCGCAGGATCCCTCCTTTGGGTAGTTTGAACACATGTACCAAAGTTCACTATGCTAAAACAATGACTAAATTCTCTACAGAATCAGGTGCTTCTCTGTATTCGGCAAGCAAGACATAAAAACAATGACTGCTCAGCTGGCTTTAAGGTCACAACAGCAACCCCAAGAGGCCCGAGGCACTCTGATGTGAATTGAAAGTCCTTTATTAAAGCACGAGGGACCAATGTCTTTCAGTTGCCCTGACAAAGAGCCTCCTGAGTCCCAATACAGTGGTTCCTCAAACTTCAATAAAAGCCTAATACAGAGCACTGCCACAGATCTCTTGGGATTTCCAACCACAGGGTCAGGGGCTAAATGTAAGTTGAGCAGGGTTTATCTCTATAATCCTGCTCTTGGTTTCCATCCTGTGGTGTACCCAGACCATTTTGTAATAAACTAAAAGGTATTAACTATGGAGTTAATCTCATGTGTATAACATGGGTCTGCAGATCTGCTAACAATGATGATGGAGGACTCTTAAATCAAGGTGATTCTCTTTGGCTCACAGACACTTGTAAAGTAACTGTGGGTTGAGGGTGATGTGACATCACTGAGTAATGCCCTGGTGTCATGTCCTACATCGTGAGGTTAAGGTTCTTAAAGTCAGTTTTTCTTCAAGCACTTAATAATAAACAGTATTTATTTAATCTACACATTCACTACATTTGACCTTAATGAAAATACTTCATGTGATGTTTTCTGTTCAAGGGAAAATTCAGCTCAAAGTGTGTTTATGCTGTTAGAAAATCATTACTTTGATGGGCCTCTTTTTAAGTGGATGTTTTGCACTTCTGTTTATTTTTTTTCATATATAACAACAATTAGATGATGGTAGATGTTAATACTAAACAAGGTCATTTAAAAAACTATTTAAAAGCTTTTTTTTAAAAAATATATGAAAAATCAATATCAAGATATGAGAAATTAAATTTAAAAAATAACTCTACACTAATGTTGGCCTGAACAGACCAGAATGTGATGCACCACTGACATGTTGATGTACCGTAGTTGGTGAGCATGTTAAAATAATTATTGTGTTTTTAGCCAGTTACACAAAATTCTAACTCTCCACTTCCAAATTGACATCCCTCACATGACTACACTACTGTAACCCACTCACTCTGTTCATGCAAAAGCAATCACCACGTTTCCCAGCTTCAGTTAATTCAAAGTGCCACTACCAGAAATCTCACCATCTCTAATGAAGGATTAGATTCTACACCACCAATTCCAATTTCATTACACCACAGACCTATGTATTTTAGAGTAGATTTTAAGATTCCAGTTATTGCATTATAAGGTCCAGATGGGACAGGTCTCAGAGCAGATCCATTAATGTTTAATCCCATATGTGGCTAAGTGTAGGCTGAGATAAAAAACATTTTTTACTTTCTTCTCGCAGTCCAAAACTAGATCTACTGAAACGTTTTTAATGTATTCTGTTGCTCAACTATATGTTTATCATGCTTTGACTTTTTTCCTCAATTGTAATATTTTACCTGATTAAGCCTTTAATTTCTTTATTGACATATTTACTCTCTCAATATAGAGGATGCAAAAAGACCTCTGCCTTCTGATACATTTTTTTTTTATATTTTTCATTTTGCTTTCATGTTAATGGTAGTAAATATTATTGTTTGCCTTGTTTATTGGTACCACGGGAAGTACTCTATTTTCAGAGTGTCTGCACTGCAGAACGGTCATTGCAGCGTTTTTTCTTCAGTTTCTACTACTGAGTAGTCATTATTTCAGATCAAGAAAACTCTGAGTGACATAGGTGTACTGTGACTGGTGAAACACTGGTAACCACAGTAAGAAAAATTTAAAGAATGGTACATAAAACAAGTTTCTGAGACCTGGGACAAGCTCCAACCCTCAGCACCTTAAGCCAAGTAAGCTTATAGTCAAGACAAAGTCAAAGTCAAGTCAAAGTCAACTTTATTTGTCAATTCTGCCACATGTACAGGACATACAGAGAATAGAAATTTCGTTACTCTCAAACCCTAGATGAAATAGCAAATGAACATTTAAATATAAGAGAGTGATTAAAAAATGCAAATAAAATAATTAAAAAGTAAAAATTTAAATAAATACAATACAATTTAACAAGAAAGCTATGCAATATACAATATACAATATACAATATTCAGGTAAGGGTAAATGACATTGAGTGTAAACCGGGCAGAGTAGTGCAAATAGGCAAATAGTGCAAATGGAGATTTAGTAATATACGGTAAGAGATAGTATAACAACAAAGTCTTATGAGGTAATGGCAGTCCAATGCTCCACAAAGTGACTGGTAACTGGTGCAGGCCAGTGAGTGAGTCAGAGAGTGTGTGTGTGTGTGTGTGTGTGTATGTGACAGAGTTCAGTGAAACCATGGAGGAGAAGAGGGGAGAGGGGGCAGAATCGGGAGGGAGTTAAGCTTCCTGACAGCCTGATGGATGAAGCTGTCCTTCAGTCTGCTGGTCCTGGCCTGGAGACTCCGCAGTCTCCTCCCTGACGGCAGCAGCTTGAAGAAGCTTTGCATTGGGTGCGTGGGATCAGCCGCTATGCAAAGGGCTTTTTTAGTGCTGTAAATGTCCTGGAGGGAGGGGAGAGAGACACCAATGATCCTCTCTGCAGCTCTCACTATGCGTTGGAGGGTTCTATGACAGGACGCATTGCAGGCTCCAAACCACACAGTGATGCAGCTCGACAGGATGCTCTCGATGGTGCCTCTGTAGAAAGTGTACATGATGGGGGCTGGTGCTCCTGCTCTTCTTAGTTTGCGGAGAAAGAAGAGACGCTGCTATGATTTCTTGGCCAGTGCTGTGGTGTTGTACGTCCAGGAGAGATCCTCTGTGATGTGCACACCCAAGAACTTGGTGCTGCTCACTCTCTCCACAGACACTCCGTCAATGGTCAGAGGAGCATTCTCCTGAAGTCCACAACAATCTCCTTCGTCTTCTCCACATTCAGAGAGAGATTGTTGTCAACACACCACGTGGCCAGGCGTCTCACTTCTGTAGTCGGTCTCATCCCTGTTGCTAATGAGACCCACCACCGTTGTGTCGTCCGCAAACTTGATGAAGAGGTTGGAGCTATATGATGGAGTGCAGTCATGGGTCAGCAGAGTGAAGAGGAGGGGGCTCAGCACACATCCCTGCGGGGCCCCCGTGTTTAAAATGATGGTGCTGGATGTATTACTGCTTGAGGTCTTCCGGTGAGGAAATCCAACAGCCAGTTGCACAGTGAGGTGTTGAGCCCCAGCTGGACCAGTTTTTGAGTGAGCTGTTGGGGGATTATAGTGTTGAATGCTGAACTGAAATCTATGAACAGCATTCGAACATATGAGTCTTTTTTGTCCAGGTGTGTGAGTGCTGAGTGGAGTGCAGTGGAGATGGCATCATCGGTTGAGCGGTTGGGCCGATACGCAAACTGGAAGGGATCCAGGGAGGGGGGCAGGACAGTCTTGATGTGTTTCATGACTAGTCGTTCGAAGCACTTCATCAGGATGGGAGTAAGTGCAACAGGACGGTAGTCATTAAAGCAGGAGGGAGATGACTTTTTTGGAACCGGAATGATTGTGGTGGCTTTAAAACATGTGGGGACGACAGCCTGGATGAGTGATGTGTTGAAGATGTCTGTGAAGACATCAGTGAGTTCCACTGCACAGTCTCTCAGTACACGACCAGGAATGTTGTCAGGACCCGGAGCTTTACGTGCATTGATCCTGCTGAGGGATCTCCTCACGCTGTCCGGGGACAGAGTCATCACCTGGTCACCAGGAGGGGGTGGGGTCTTCTGTGCAGTGGTGATGTTTTGGACTTCAAGCGAGCAAAGAAAGTATTCAGCTCGTTCAGCAGGGGGATAGTGCTATCACAGGTCTGTGGTGGGGGCTTGTAATCTGTGATGGTCTGAATGCCCCGCCACAGGCTCCGTGAGTCTCTGCTGTCTTTGAAGTGATGAGATATTTTCCTGGAGTACTGTCTCTTAGCCTCTCTGATGCCACGGGAAAGGTTGGCCCTAGCTGTCCTCAGGCTTGCCTCGTCTCCATCTCTGAAGGCAACATTTCGAGCTTTCAGCAGCCTGTAGACCTCTCCTGTCATCCATGGTTTTTGATTTGCCCGGACAGTTATGGTTTTCGTGACTGTTACATCCTCAATACACTTGTTGATGTAGGCAGTAACAGTCTCTGCGTACTCCTAGAGGTCAGTGGTGTTGTTATAGGTGGCAGCCTGCTTAAACATGTTCCAGTCTGTGGTGTTAAAGCAGTCCTGTAAAGCCTCTGAAGACCCTTCTGGCCACACTTGTATCCGCTTACGAACCGGTTTGGTGGTTTTAACGAGCGGTCTGTAAGCAGGCATTAGCATGACAGTGATATGGTCTGAGGCGCCGAGGTGGGGGAGGGGAAAAGCTTTGTAGGCTCCTCTCTGGGTGGTGTAAACAAAGTCCAGTGTGTTATTTCCCCTTGTTGGAAAGTCTATGTGTTGTTGTATTTTTGGAAACACGCACTTTAAGTCTGCATGATTGAAATCCCCAGCCAGGATGAGAAAAGCATCAGGGTGGGCTGTCTGCTGCTCACTGATGTGCTGGTACAGTTCATTCAGTGCCTCACTCCTGTTGTTGACATTGGAGGAGGGAGGGATGTACACAGCGCACAGTAGTATATCTGTATATTCCCTCGGTAGATAGAATTGCCGGCACTTAATAACCATAAACTCCAGCACTGGTGAGCAGTGTTTCCAGACCGCAACAGCATCGCGACACCAGGCATCATTGATGTAAACACAAAGTCCTCCCCCGCGGGTCTTACCTCCCGCGACGATGACTCTGTCAGCACGGTAGCATGTTAGCTGGTCGAGCTGAATGGCGCGGTCCGGGACACTGTCGCTAAGCCATGTTTCCGTGAACACAAAAGCACAGCAGTCCTTTACGTTCCTTTGAGATGAACGTAGCAGTCGGATGTCGTCCAGTTTATTTTCTAGCCAGCGTACGTTGGCCAGAACGATAGAGGGGATGGCGGGTTTGTGTAGGCTAGCCGCTAGCCTAGCTCAGATGCCACCGCGCTTACCCCTCTTCTGCTTCCTCTCACACCGCTTGAGGCGCATCCATTGTGGGCGAAGTGCAGGAGTGGGGGTCGGTGATTGAGTAGGCCTTCGGAGCAGACCCAGATCTTTCAGCTCCTCGATGTCCACAGAGTTTAACTTAAAAAGTTTGTTTCTGCCGATGTCGAGAAGAAGTGTTCGGGCATATCCTCGCTTGCACACAGGTAGACACGACAAAGACTTACAAAAACACTGCAACTTACAGGACGAAAAACACGAAAAAGGGTTAGGGTTAGGGAGCACCTCAGGGATGTGTCCTCTCGCCACTGCTCTACTCCCTCTACACTTCAGACTGTGTGGCCACCCATGGCTCCAACACCATTGTGAAGTTTGCTGACGACACAGTGGTGTTGGGTGCCATCTCCAACAACGATGAGGCGGCCTACATGGATGAAGTGAAGAATCTGGCATCGTGGTGCCAGGACAACCACCTCCAGCTGAACGTCAGCAAGACCAAGGAGCTGGTGGTGGACTTCAGAAGGGGTCAGCACAGAGACTACAAGCCCATCATCATCAATGGAGCTCCAGTGGAGAGGGTGCAGTCCTTCAAGTATCTTGGTGTCCACATCTCCTCAGACCTGACATGGGCTGCCCACATTCAGGTCCAGACCAAAAAGGCTAGGCAGCGCCTGTATCACCTACGACAACTGAGGAAGTTCAGGGTCTCTCCAAAGATCCTCAGGATTTTCTATACAGGCGCTGTGGAGAGCATCCTCACACAGAACATGACATCGTGGTTTGGGAACAGCTGTGTGAAGGACCAAAAAGCTCTCCAGAGAGTGATCCGTACAGCAGAACGCTGCTGCAGGATTGCTCTCCCCCCGCTTCAGGACACCTACACCAGGAGATGCCGGACTAGAGCAGCGCAGATACTGAAGGACCCGTCTCATCCTGGCAACAAACTGTTCCAACTTCTGCAATCTGGTAGAAGGTTCCGCATCTTCCGGGCAAGGACAGAGAGACTCAAGAAGAGCTTCTATCCCCAAGCCATCCGTGCCCTAAACACACACACCCGCCCTCTCACATCATCTATAATTGACTGAGACAGGACTCTCTTCCAGACACTCTAAACCAAGGCACAATGTACATTTCAATTCCTTTAATTTTAAATATGTTTATATTGTCTATCCTGTAAAATAGTCAGATGTCTATTCATATTAATGTACAGAATTCACCTGCTTGCTGCTACTACTGCACATTCACCCAGTGTATATACTATATGTCTGTATATATATATATAATGTTCTTCCTCTACACCCCCCCCCCCCAATTTTTGCACATGTCGAGGAGCGTGTCAGGCTACATTTCACTGTGTGTTATACTTGTATAACTATGCATGTGACAAATAAAGAACCTTGAACCTTGAACCTTTTATTTTAGTTTAAGCACATTATATGTTTGCTATGTTCTGTTGCGAGTAAATAATGGGTTTGAATATGGGCTTATGAGTTTGTGAATCAGAATTGGGTTCATGGTGGCCTAGTATATGGGACTGTTATAATGGATTCACTAACTGACTGTGGGTATTTCCTGGAAGCAGTGTGTACCAGAGCAGACAAGTACATAACAAGCACAGTAAAGTCACAGTGGGAAAGATTTCTTTTTGCTGCACATAAAACACAAACGAGGTTTTGTTTTTGTTTTTTTGCTTTTGGGGTGATGTTGTGATAATCAAGAAGGGAACGCCTATACGTAAATATAATTCTCTGAGTCTAATCCATCAAAGGTTTAGGGTTAACTCTGACACTGTATGCCTCGGAGAAAAAAAAAAAACCTTGATTGCCAAGACTTGAAAGGAAAAAAAAAAGCCAAAAATCACATACTCTGATGGCATAGGGTGAGGGAGGGGTTTGGGTGATTGTTATAATCATAAATCAGTGTCTAGTTTAAACCTTGGTACACACAACTGAGGAACTGCAAGAATTTCTTCATGTTTCATTTTAACAAGAACATATTCACAAACACATTCAGACTCTGCAAGCACATTATGTCCTGCTATGCACTCCGTCTGCACCAGAACATGGCCGTGCGTCACTGGATGGCTTTCTGATGGTGTTTGTTTGGTAAAAAAAACAAAACCCCGACCTGCATGGCCATTAACAATCTCTAACAGCAGTTAACAGAAAGTCCATCTACCCACTCTTATTTTCTTATACTCCCATCAGAACCGAAAAAGAATAAATCATTAATAAATGACTCTTTTTCAAAGTATCAAAAATCAGACCTGCAGTTTTTTCGACACGTGTGTGACACATCAACAAACAAATAAGAAAACAATCTGTGCTGATTTGATTGTTTGGAGGAAAATCTTACATGCTCTTTTGTAATTACATACGACTGTTACAATTACTCGAAACTCAAATTGCTTGCCAATTTAGATTTGGCTGATTTTTTAAATCACTCTGTAAAAAAAACAATAGAATGATTTTTTTTATGACTTTGCTGCAAGTGTCATGTATTAAGACTGAATGGTAATTTTACATTTTTAGTAATTTCTTTTCCTAAGCAAAATGATGGTCAACAAATCACAGACATCATTTGTCAAGGGACTGGTACTTTCTAAGACAGCAAACATCTGTGTGAACAGATATAGAAGAGTGTGAATGTTTTAGGCACATTCTATTTAAGATGGATTTTTCAGTTCTGGCATCAAACTGCATCATGCTTGGCAGGATGTGAACAGTAAGGCAGCTCCAATATCTGTCATGTATCATAATAAAGTGTTATGTATCCAAGAAGCGTGCATGATGAACTGAAGACAAATTTATATAAGCACCATTTCAGATCCATTAACAGATGTTGAAAAAATGTAATTGTATCCATCTAAACAAAATGCAAGTAGCAATTTATATGTAAGCTGTGCTTCTGACATTTTTATTTGCTATTACAGTAACTAGTCTAACAATGTCAATATGCGGTCTGCAGACATAGCCTCTATAGTAAAGGCAACTGAATTTATACAAATATTTTTGTTTTTAAAGCAAAAGGATGCAGTAGCCATATAATTCCCATTAAATACAATCACGTTTGACCCTAAGCACCCTGCCTCACACCCCTTCAAATAGTTGCGGCTTCCGTGCTTGCTCAAAAGTCTGGTTTTTAGGGTTTTCTCTCTGTTACTGAAGAGTCCTACAATATAGAGTGCCTTGAAGCAACTCTTATTCTGATCTGGTTCTATTCAAATTACATTTAATTGAATTAATCAGTTCATTGTATCATTGTTTGTCATTATTGTATGGATAAGAGTGAGCGCATAGATATAAACGAATGTCTTGTGTATTCAGTCCTGCCTTTAAAGAAGTCTTGACAAGTTGTAAAACTAACAATACTTTTACAAAATATGTGTTTATTGATTTTACTTATATTACCTCAAATAACTTTTCTTTTGCTGTATGTTAAGTATTACTGCATTAAACACCTCTTGGGACTCGTAATCGCTGACAGGTAGTGAAAAAATGTGGAAAGCAGACATGGAGAGTGCTCCCCTCCAACATCAATGTTTTACCTTATTGCTGAAATGAATACAGTATGTTTCAAATTTCCAACTTTGAATCCAGATGGTCTCTGTGTCCACTTTTTTTATTGCACTCTTCACAGTTGTAGAACCAGTTAGCATATAGTTGGTGAGTGTTTACAGACAAGTCTGTGTTATCCATACAAATTACTGGTGACAAATGGTATCACCTAGCAACCAAAGCAATTGAAAGAAGATTTCCAGTGTACTGTATACCTGCAAGCTATCTCCTGCAACCACTCACATACCAGCTGGGGAATCCACATTGTTCCCTAGCGACTAGTGGAAGTCAAGGATTGTTGGATGATTGAGTCAGACACATTAGTGTAAAACCCCAGCTTTGTGAAATTCTAAAGTTTTCTTCGGGAGTTTGTTTCTGGTTGTGACCTTCGTCTCTTTGTGGATAGATTCCCCAGACCCATCCCGTTACCCTGACCTTTGGAACCCTGAGCATGAGCACAAGTCGTTTGTAGTGGCATACTGGTGTTGGCCAGAGGGGCCGATGGCGCGATATGGCAGCCTCGCCTGTCAGTTTGCCCCAGGGCAGCTGTGGCTACAACCGTAGCTTGCCTCCACCAGTGTGTGAATGTGAGAGTGAATGAATAGTGGAATTGTAAAGCGCTTTGGGTGCCTTGAAAAGCACGGGGCGTATTTTGGAGTATGAGTGTGAAGAACCCATACCCTTCCCCAGACCCACCTTTGGACCCCCTGGAAACCCCGACTTCCCCTCACCTGTATATACTCTGCATCTGGTGTTTTTGTGAATAAAGAGTCCCATCCGCCCACCGTGACAACAATATTGGACAGCAAAATGCTATAGATACTGAAGTGAAATGAGACCAAATAAATGAGTTAAATGGCTAAATACACTTTTGTTTTAAATTTTTTCTTTCCATTGTTACTTAATAATGAATTCGAGGTATGTAAATTTACAGATGTATTTATTTTTGTGTTTCACAATGTTCAGCAACAGTTGTGGTGCTGAATGTTGATAAAAATTCTGAAAACTTTTTTGTGTCAAATTGTTACCCAGATTCACTTTGGCTTGTCCACAGACCTTTGTCCTTTATGCAGTGATGTGTGAGCTGTATGCGGGTATACAATGCATACCCACTTCTAGAAAGGGATTTTCACCAAATGAATAATAGTTGTCACAGGTATGCATCATTGCACATCTTCCAGAATAACACTGCAGTCAATCATGTTACAGTGTAGCATGTAATTTTTCTGTGCATAGAGGCTTGTCTTCCCCAGCTTTATCCTCCCAAGCAACATTAAGCATAAAATGCACCAGTGTGAGGAAAAGTGCAGCATTAATGTCCTTTCCCTCGTCAACATGTATTTGACAAGCTTCACAGCTCAGACAAATACAAACATGAAGTGAGTAGAACAGCACACACAGTCAGAACACAAAAGAAAGTCTTCCATCTCCTGCGCTAGTCATTGTTGCCAGCAAGTATTAGAGTCAGAAAGTAGGAACACTACAGTTTTGCACCTTCTCATTCAGAAAACTTTAGCAGACAAATAAATGTGGAGCCAAAGCTACAGCGCTTGGATGTAGAACTTGTTTTTCATTGTTTTATATAATCTTGTATCAGTATTATCTATAAGAGTTCACAAAGTACACTCACTTGTATGTACACTTTTATATGTAAGCTTCTAATGAAAAATAAGTCTAAATGTAAAGGTGGAAAAAGTTAGATTGAAGAATCTAATAAGAAAACACTATGGCAGCAGACAGGAAAACACACTAGCATTTCATTCAGCTGTAGTATTAAACACGTCTTAATGCACACTGTCACACCTAAAAAATCTGATACACCTAATTGATATAGATTTCACACAACTGACTGCTGAGGCGGAACAGTCAAAGATCATCATCGTCTGCCCAATGCTGCAGCCACCTCTGTAATGTGTTTTCAACCGATCCTCATTCTGCTGAGGTTACAACCATGAAAGGACCCTTGAGTCAGACCCTGACCCATTGGGTCCACAGCTGAATGACTACGCATCCCTGATGTGTGTGACTTGAATTCTGATCAGGAACAGCCTAACCTTCACTGCCATCCAAAAGTACAAAAGAGCCAGTCAGCCAACAAGATGCACAAAAGCAAGGTACTGAAGAACGCTTTCCTGGTTTCTAGAAACTCAAGTGCATTTCAAGCATAAAACCAAGACATAAATTTAGCATCCGAGTCAAGGTCCTGCATGGATAGTACCTCTAATGATCCAGTGAAGGATGTGAGGAACGTCTGTGACTCAGTTCCATAACTTTCAGATTAATGGCTAGGTATGGAAGCTCATATTCATATTCTACTCCACTAGACTTATTTTTCCCTTGTTGGATTTTAAATATAGACTTTAATTCAAAACATAACATTAGCTTGTAAAATATAATTCATTGCTAAAGATTAAACAATCACAAACGATTCTGAATGCAATACTTATTACTGATTGAAAGACATCAAAGGAACCCAACATATGGCACAAAAGCACAAGAAAAAAAGGAGAAAAAATCCATTCACTCACACATCGTGCCTTTGGATTCAGGTTTCTCCCCTAAAGTAATATTAATAAACTAATCAAACTAGTAAAACTAAGAATTAAAAACATGAGTACCAGTGACGTTTACCTCAACAAATATTTTATCAAATTTCAAAAAGCTATATCTTATAAAAGCTTATATAGGTGCAGGTGAACTTCTACAGTCAATTAGTTCTTAGAATGAACTAGACTGAAAGTGCAGCAGGTTGACAACTATGACAGAAAGAAACAGTAATGGAGGGCAAATGTGCTACCTTACCTCAACTCAGCTTTTACGCAAACAGTTGGTTTTGCAAGTCAGGGGAAAAATACATGCTTCAGGGCTGTACAGGTATAAAAGAAGTGGAAACAGAAAGAATGTGAATGTTTTTCAACAGTCTCAATCTCTGAGAAGCTCTGTGCTCCTTCATATATGATTAAAATGCTGGTAGATAAGATAAGAAATACTTAAAAAAAATCTTTAACCAATATTTGGCATTTTCTTTAGCCCAAACAACTCTTGCACCTCTATTTCAAAGATTGTAAGATATGGCCTGCTTGCTGTCATCTTGCACCTGTTGTGCTGGATCACTGCGCTTCCTGCACCTGGGATCTTTCCTGGTGACAGTGGTTAGAACTCAAAAAGGGAAAACCAGAAAATAATCAACCTTCATTCTGAATGTTCACAGATAAACCGACGTAATGTCATGATTCTGGGTCTCTAACCTAGTTTATTCATTGTATTTAGTCACCCTTCTTACTTACCCCTTGCAGCAGCAGCAGCAGCATCCCAGTACCCAAGCCAGCTTCTCACCAGTCTCCTCAAACTGGGTCAACTGACCAATGCTGCCAGTTGACCTGGGACAGCCAATGCCGACAGCTTCAGAGACTGGGAGCCCTGCACCTATCGAACTCCAAGAGTAAGGGTGTCCCAGGTCCAGCCTGGCACTTGACCTGTTCCTGATCTACGATTGAAGGGCAGGGCAGGACTTGTAATCTGCCATACCTGGCATTTTGCTGGTGGGCCGATGAACGTTTGGGCCAATGTGCCGGCTTGAAGGGCTGCTGTGCACTGGCTGTGCATGCACTGACCGCACTGCTTTCTGATCACACTCCTACTTACTCAACTTACTCAACAGTGATGGGGAAAGAGATGATGATCAGAAATCTGTTGGTTTATTTTAGTCTTTTCACCCCCCAAGCAAATCTGTTTGGCTGAGATTAAAGTTAAGTCTCACTGGAGCACCATCAGTTTATTATTGAAATGAATCAGTTGAGCTTTTTTGATGTTCAGATGTGTTGTGCTTGTTTTTTTTTCTATCAAAATTTACATTCAGGAAGGAAAATGAGAGCATTTTTACCCAAAGAAGAAACGTCTGGACCAGCATGCTGTTTGTGGTTATCCCGAAGAGTGTCATCAAGTCTGCTCCAGAAATGATCAAATTAACTTCTTTTAATATTTAATTGATTGCATTCTAAACACCCTCTGTCTTTTATAAGTTTTGAAAGTATACTAGAGTTAAACATAATAGATAAAAAAAACACATTTTATCTGTGTTTTCTTTTCATTGGACAGTAAAATCAGTCCAGTGTCTATAATCTTTCAAAATAATCCCATATGTCCTTTTATGGGGCAGCAAATTGCTGGACTAATTATAACACTATATTTATATATATAATAAAATAACATAAGCTAATGGCATAAGCTAATGGCAGCACGGTGGCACGGTGGTTAGCACTGTTGCCGCACAGCAAGAAGGTCCTGAGTTCATTTCCACCATCAGGCCGGGGTCTTTCTGTGTGGAGTTTGCATGTTCTCCCCGTGTTTGCGTGGGTTCTCTCCGGGTACTCCAGCTTCCTCCCACCGTCCAAAGACATGCAACTTGTGGGGATAGGTTAATTGGATAATCCAAATTGCCACTAGGTGTGAATGTGCGAGTGAATGTGAGTGTGAATGGTTGTCTGTCCCTATGTGTTAGCCCTGCGACAGACTGGCGACCTGTCCAGGGTGTACCCTGCCTCTCGCCCTATGACAGCTGGGATAGGCTCCAGCGCCCCCCGCGACCCCGAAAAGGATAAGCGGAAGCGAATGGATGGATGGATGGATAGATAATGTTTCACCATGAGCTGTGTCCTTGTTTAAAAATCAGGGCTCTTAAGTGTACTTGACAAGTAGGAACTATTGAGTATGCAAGTACAAATTCTTTGTACCTTTACTGAGAAATGCCAACTCAAATTCTCTCGATCAAAGCTATCGTTTTGACTCGATCAGCATCAGGTGATTGAGCGGGGAGGTTGATAGATAGAATAAATTTATCATAGACTGAGCCATAGAAAACATGAAATAATTGATTAAATAGTCAAACCAATGTAAGCACACAAAACAAGAGAGAAGCAAAAAGATGTAATTTTAGCTACAAACTATTTGTTCTTAGATTAAACACTGATTTCCCTGTTGTTGTTGGGACATTTCTATTTGGAAATGAAAGCTAATAGCCACAGAGTATATAAAATATGGACACTGTTGCTGTGGCACTATCCACTGATATAAGAAGTGTGGCTCTTAAGCCTTCAGAGATGAGTGTTTTTGCCATCACCAGCTTGATGTTTTGATGAGTGAGGGGTGATATTGATTGACCTGCATGCTTATTGTCTAACACCTCCTAACTGATTCAGTCAGAAGTCATTAACCAGTAAGTATAACCTTCTTTTAACACAAAGTTTACAAAATAGAATGAATATTGTATTCATTAATATAAATATTATATACCAAAAGTGCACGATATGGACCCTTGCTAGTACTGGCTAATTTTAGCCATAGCCTCATATTATGCCACTTTAAGTTTTACTCTACTGTTTTGCATTTTTTTTGGATCCCTTGCAGTTTCATTCCCAATTCACCTTTTTTTCTTCTTCCATTCAATGCATGATAAAAAAAAATTAAAACTGTATAACAGTAAATAGTTTAATTAGTAAAATGAGGAATTTTTCCACACCCGGAGAACCCAAAAATTAATGTGGACGTGTAATCAGGGGGATCCCCAGAATTTTTTCATAGGGGTAACCATATGGGGGCCACTAAAAGCAGAATTTCCAGTTTTATTATGTTGCTGTCAAATATAGGTTATTTGAAAAATGTGTCAGAAATAAAATAATTATATGCCTAGTTAATATCCTGCTATTAAAGTTGATATCACTGAAAAGAGGTACATATAAAAAACAAAGATTTTGAAATCTCAGAGCCCTGAGATGCACCAATGATTTGTCCAGGGGTCATTAGTTACAGTTCAGTATTTTCTGAACATGGATCTTTAGTTTAGAGACAATTCAGCTAAAACAGACTTGTGTCTGGAAAAACTGCTGTGTGGCCATCTGCAAAATGTTTTAAACATTTTAAATAAGCAGCCAGGCTGCTTAAAAACAAGATGGACTGGCAACTAATTCATCAGCAGGTGTCATCTTTGGTATGTAGGAGTCCAATTTTAAAAGAACACAATGCCTCCTTTCATGTTGTTTTTGGTGAATTGAAGAGTAGGCTCCATCAGAGGGCTTTCAGGAAAAAAGAAAAAGACCCAGTAGAAAGTCTAAGTGATAAAGCACTGGCAAAGGAGCAGCAGCCTGACACTGTAGCACAAAAACATGTAGAGTGGGGAGGGTCAGTCGCTTTCATAACAGGGTACTCACATCTGCCAGCCCTCACAACTATATTGCAGTGAGCTACAACCACTTTTAAAAAGGGGATTTACTTTGAATATGTGGGTATTCACAGGTGTTATTCTGTCATTTCTGAATGCTCAGGCAGAATGAAATGAAAAAGCATAAAAAAAAGGAATAGGAAAAATACATTTCATCCATTTGCTAGTCCTGCAGAGCTCTGAGTCTAAGCAGATTTTTAGAAGCTCCTCTAATCATTTGGTGCAGGATGTGGACAAAGCTTGGAAACAACCCAAAACCAAATGTGTTCTGTAAACAGGAAGGGAATGAAATGACAGTGTTGTTTTTTGCAGGCTCCCTGTTGTAAAATTGATTTTGTAATCAATCCTATTTATTAGAATGCTAAAAACATATCATCAGGATATTGTGACTGTAATTAAAGACCAATGGGATCTTTACCTTGCTTGAGGGCACTTCCTGTTACACTTATTTGACATGAATTTGACTGAAAATGCAAACTATGCAATTAAAGAGGAATAAATAAATATGATCCAAGAACACAAAAATATAGAAAGTTTAACTTCAAGAATGTGACTTTTCACCTTTTTTTTTGGTAAAAGAAAAGTACTTCTGTGCAAATGTTTTCTTTTAACAATTAAAAAAAAAAAAAAAAAAAAAAAAAAAAATAAATATATATATATATATATATATATACGGGTGGTCCCCGTGGTAATCGGAGCACTAGGTGCGGTGACTCCCAAGCTAGGCGAGTGGCTCCAGCAGATCCCGGGAACAACATCGGAAATCTCTGTCCAGAAGAGCGCAGTCCTGGGAACAGCTAAGATACTGCGCAGGACCCTCAAGCTCCCAGGCCTCTGGTAGAGGACCCGAGCTTGAAGGATAAACCGCCCGCAGGGGCGTGCTGGGTGTTTAAAATGTTATATATTATTAAGATGCCAACTTGCATTCCTGAACAGGATTGGGGATAAAACCATTCATTTCATTTGTTGTTTCCCTAATAAAAAAACAGTGTAATTTTTTAGTTTAAACAAGTTTTTGACAGATAATAAATTTGTTAAGCAAATTCGATTATTTTTTTCTGTAAATGTCACATTGTCACATTGCAGCTTTCTAAAACAATTGAAACAAAAAGCCAGTCTGTTTACCAAAGCTGTAGCACCTAGCCACTTTGCAGACTGACTTCAAAAGCAAAAATACGTTTAAAAAGGGGGCATTTGGTCAATTATAGGCTAATTGAAATAATTGAATCGGACTTCTCGCATTTGAAAGAGTCTGTTTAATTGGAACTCCAGGGCAAAGAGGTAACCATAGATAAATCTGCAAGTAGTTGATTTCTCATGTAAATGATAGCTCATTCACAAACAACACTAGACTCCATAATCTATTTACCTTGATGTCTTACACTGTTTTGGCATATGTGATCAGGTCATGAGCAGTGAATTGATGAGAAGTCTTGAAGGACAGGATGAGTTTTGGAGGTTCTCTTTCATAACAGAGCTGACCAACTTTGAAGTAAGACTTTTAACAGAAAGCCCTGAGGCTTGAACTTGTTCATTAAAGGTAAGGGGCATCTATTTTTAATGTTACCAGAACTCTGTCAACAAAAGAACTCTTTTGATGTACATTAAAGCACCAGGGTCTTGAGCTTCAAAATATAAATGAGTTACGAAAGCCTGCCTTTGTTGCATTACATCATCACTGATGAAAGTCATGTGGTCAGTTCATTCTCTGTCAGCTTTTTTCTGTTTTTGATAAAAGTTAAGATGATGTGAATGCTATTGGCTACAGAAGGGATTGATTGCAACACTAGTTAGTTAAAAAATATTGCAGTAAAGTAACAGTTATAGTTAAGTTTGATTCAAAAATTCAAGGCACTTTATGTGAAACTACAACTTTGCCATTCTCCTTGCTTACTATCACTCTGGTATTATGATTAGGTTTATGACTAGATACATAGAAAAATTAAATCAGCTCAGCTGTCCTTTGTGAGTTTGCTAATAAGCTGCTAATGATGAATATGAAACATCAGCATTCTAGTGTCATTGTGAAAATATTACATCCTGATTGTTAGAAGTGCCACTGTCCTCCAGGTCAGTCTCACACTCATGAATGCATAACTGTAGACTCTAAGGACTTATGGTATTGCCTCCATGGGTATAAGGATGGTGACTACAGTGGAAAGGAGATTGAGGAAAGTTGACTCTGTAGTTGGTACTCAAAATTTTCTCACCTTTCCAATGTGCTTTATTGGTTTGGGATCTGCTCAGTACCCACGGAAACTGTAGGTATTTCACAGCTGTTTTAGTTCCTTGAACTGCACATGCTATGATGGACATGTCAGTTGAGAAAAATAATCAGACACAATTTCAAAATCTGGTTTCCCAGTGTGAATACAAATTATGAGCCAGCACTAATTAGCAGTACTTGCCATAATTGCTAAATAATGATCACCTATCCATTCATTTTCTACCACTGCAGTGTAAGGAGAGATGGCATGATCTTTCTCTTCCCAGCCACCTCCTCTGGCTCTGCTGGTGAGACAAAAAGAATTTCTGGAGCCAGGAATCTCTCCAGTTTGCTACATGTCTCCTCCGAGTTCAGACATGCCCAAAAGACCTCATCTAGGTGTCCACACCAATAAGATGTCTGTACCAACTTGCTGGCTCCTTTTGATGTGGATGAGCAGCAGCCCCTATTCGGCATCTGTATTACTGCAAACATGATACCAGTAAGCCAGTCTGCCCCACTTTTAACAAGAACTGAAGATACTTGTGCTTCTCAATTTGAGACAGCAGCACATCATTAACCGGAAAATGGCAGGCTACCTTTTCGCAGCTAAGAACCATGGCTTCAGATTTAGAGGCACTAATTCTCATCTCAGGTATCCAACTCTCCGCTGCAGCACACCTGGAGATTTGATGAAGAGAAGATCCACCAAACCTGACACATCTTGCCCCCTGATTGCACCCAGAAAAATCTTTAGCAGCCATTTCCCTAATATTAATCTACACCTTAATCTGTCAAATCAACATTTGATAACTGTAAACTGTAAGACTGAATCCTGGGACCCAGAAATGGGTTCCTATAACTCAAAGTCCCTAAGTATTTTGTATAATAAAAAATAACAATAATTAAAAATATGAAATATGACACATTCTGTCAAAACACTCATGCATGCCATCTAAGAAATCATCTTTACACTCAGTCACCCCTTTCTCCCTATTATACATGACCTGCATAACATTTCTAAAAAGCTGGACTTCATAACTTGAACAGAGCTGTTTTTCTTCAGATCACCACCTCAGCAGTATTTTCATGCTGTATTTATGAAACCCTTTTTTTCATGTCATGACATTTGCTGATTTTTCTGTTCATTTGTGTTTAATTCATCCTTGTCATTTAAGGAACCGGGCTAATAATTTATCTCCCTCTGTGCTCTATGCGTGACATTTTAGATCCTTTTGAGACCTTCGACAAAACTAAATTACATATTTTTTTTCTGAAATATGCCTTTTGAATAGCACAGTGAAAAGACTCTGTGATGGACAAAAGAAAAGAAGCACAGCATTCTCTGCGTTCAGGGCAGAAGCGAGAATATTCCTTTGTGCCTGCCTTTATTACAGAGATGATGAGCCTAAGTCTGGCAGACAGTATGGTAGCAGCAAGGTTATATAGAGGTTCCCCCTGAAAATGTTCGTTCAGATACAATTTTTAAAGCCTCTCCTGTAACTAATCCATGAAATAAGCAAGATTTGGACAATCTCCTGACTGAGAGGCATGGGAAGGTTTGAGCGGATATGCGTGTGCTTTTCTGTGTGTGACTGAACACAACTTTAGGTCAGAAGAAGGAAGAAAGAGAGAGAGCGAGCAGATTTTCTCACATTCAACACATTTACTGGATGTTCTCCAGGTCTCACCAGTAAACAAGTAGGTATGTGTGTAAGTTATTTTCCTCTCACAGACAATACAGTGTGGCTTTACAATCTTTCACAATTCCATAACACCTCAAATCCACCCCATTATACTTTCAGTTAACATCTGATTCTCCCGGAAACGATACATATCTTTTTTTTCACAACTGATAAAATGTTGTAGTTTTCAGTCACCTCTTTCAGGCTAAGTCTGTCAGGGTTCAATATTGTTAGATCACCTCTCCATTAGAACAAGTTAAACTTCGGGTCTTGGGCTCTTGTGATGGATGTACAGCCTGGGTAAAGTCCACAGTAACACTTGAACATTTTACACATATTTTATAGCAAGGGTCAGGATAAAAGTGTGAAAAAGTGCCTACAGTTCTACAGGGTCAATAATGTTCACAGCACTGGTAAATGTAGTTCCCATCTGTTCACCAAACCAAACTATTGATTCCACAGTTCTGGATAAAAGTGGGGATATTCTTGGTTTTAGCAGTTTTTCAGATGGTTTAATTGACTGACTCTGTAAGTTGATTTTCCTTTTAACTTTTCATACAACAACCACACGCTTGCAAAGAAGGTTTGAATTTCATCTAAGTTCTCGTATGATTTAGAAGGTAAAGGAAAACGGAGAAGACAAATTAGGTGACGAGTCGGAGGACAGACAGACAGACAGACAGACAGTGTTGGGGAGTAATGGAATACATGTACCGGCTTTACGTATTTAAAATACAAAATATAAGTAACTGTATTCTGTTACAGTTACAGTTTAAAAAGGTGGTATTCAGAATACAGTTACTAATTCTTAAAGAAAAAAGAAGATTTAATCGTGTTAGCTCTTGTTTAAAAATGGATTACACAGCGGTCTTTTCCTGTTTCATATGTTTGGCTATGCCCTCTCTATCTTTGGTAATTCCATGCCGGTGGAAACCCAAACAAAACACGCATTAAGAGTCTCTAATGCCTGTCTCAATCTCGCGGTCCATGTCACCTCTACTTGCAGCCCGCATAATGATGTGAAGAAATATTTTTTTAAATTATTCTTAAAATATTATTTAATATGAAGGCAATAGGCATAGTGTTGCAGGCATAGCCCTAAAGAATGTAGCCTCATGGGCAGTGTAGCCCAGTTGTAAGTAAGCTATTAAGATTCGACTGTACACTGTGTTCGTGTTTTCCTCCAAACAATAAGTTCTGTTGGAGCAGCCTTTCAACGCCTCTCTCTGTCTCTCGCTAGCAAAGTTGACCCAGACAACAAAGTAAAGCTAGTTTTCGACTACGAGCCCGACATGGAACCTGACGTATTAGCCAGAGGTCCCTTTACTACGGTTCAGAGCCGTGGACCTGCTTTATATACGCACGGAATAGTTTTCTATAGGAGATCACTTCAAAAAGTGCAGCCTTACCTAATGTCCACCTACTGTTACTCATTTGTATTAAGATTTAAAAAAATATAGTTAGTATTGGTATGTCAAGTAACCTTCAGTAATAGTAATAAATCACACAGCAATGGTACATTCATGTAGTTGTAAAAAGCATGATAATATATTAAGTAATCCAAAGTATTCAGAATACGTTACTTTCATTGAGTAACGTAACGGAATACGTTACAGAATCCATTTTTGTGCATGTATTCTGTATTCTGTAATGGAATACATTGTAAAAGTAACCTTCTCAACACACATAGACACACACACACACACACACACACACACACACACACACACACAGAGCGAGAGAGAGAGAGAGAGAGAGACAGACAGACAATGTGGAGCCTTCACTTTCAGCATAAAAATCCTAAAAAACATGATTAAAAAGTGAAAAGTTTCACCTTTTTAACATTTCATCAAAGCAGTTAGCAGGTTTTTGTGTGTTATCACTGGCGTGAAGTTAACCAGACATTAAAGTATAAAAGGAGAAAGCATAGAAACAGCTGCTGTTGCCGTCAGGGCAGTCTGCTGTTTGCATATCAGAGCGGTAATTAGTTGTCATGGTTTTTTTTTTGTCACAATGATTTTCAGCCAGGAATCCTCACCACACTGTGAAGCACCTTGTAACTTTGACTCAGAGAAATAAATTTGATTAGTATACTTTCATCCCACCCATGGGCTTTGTAGGGAAAATAGAACGAAGTCAAATATAGAATATGTAAGCACTTGTTATGGACCTGTGACAGTCAAATTCTTCTTTTGTCCTCCACTTGTCCAGTTTCCTCAGATTTTTTATGGACACACTGCACACCATGCTAAGATATGACAATAGGTGAAAAGCAGTCAATATCCAAACAAAAACTATGAAATAGCTTCATAAAGCCTGGAGAATTACTGCTTAAGACTAGTTTTTAAAATAACAAGAAAGTCTGTCTCCTTGGAAACAAAATATAAAGAAATGAGGGGTGGCTCAAGAGTTTTGCTCAGCATTGTATGTCTTTACAACTGTGTCAGAAATTTAGTCTGAAAAGAGATATTTTTAAAAAATATCTAATAACAACATAATGAAAGTACTTTTGGGTCTGTTTGTTTTTGGTCGCTTTCTTTATGTTTGCCTATTTTATTGCAATTTATCAAATATAAAGATTCGTTGCATTTTTTTATTTTTTTTGTAACGAAGACAGAACAAAAGAAAAAGCCCTTGAAGTGGTGTGGGGTGCAGTGGATGATGGACAGGCAGCACAGGTGACCTGAGAGCCCTGTACATCATCAAGGTTTGTGCATGGGGACATCCAACACTGGTGTGAGCAGCAATCATGCTGGCAGTGCAGAATCTCATCTTGGATTGCCTTCTCTCCTCTGTCTGCGGTTCACCGGCTGTGTGCGGGCCAGCAGGTTTACATGCTTTCCCTACTCTCCCAGAGAGTGATGTGTACTGGTCTCTGTCCAAGGTGCTGAACCTCCAATGGTGCATAGTGGTTCCTGCTTTCAGATGGTGAGTTGTCTTTCTTAAGCAAAAAGGAATCAGGATGCTCATCTGAGTTTTAGCACTTAGCACTTAAATCAAACAACAAGAAACAGATCATTTCTGGGGGGATAATTTTCAGTGGGACAGTTTATGTGTGACTGACTCTAAATAAAGTGTCAGTGTTCACATTCACTGAAGCAAAAAGCTGGGCAGTACAGCACTGTGAATCATGGAAATTAGAAACGCTTTTGGCCAGCAATAGAAGGCATCAGGGTTTGGAAAAACACACACACACACACACACACACACACACACACATAGTGGATTTCTGTCGCTCATTATGTCTGACATTTAAAAGTGACATTTACCTGGGATTATCTGTAAATGCATTATTTATTGCAGCTGTGTTATTAGAGATTAGCACGATTTTAATTAACTTTTTCTTTTAACTATTAAAGCTAGTTGTTACACAACTGCTACTGTAGAGCTTCTCAACGATGAAAGTGAGAGTTTTCATAATTGCTGAAACACTGATAGCTACAGAGAATGCACAGTGACACATTTGGAAAATGCACAGTATAGTTTTTTTAACAAATTCAGTGCAGCAGCTGTGATAAAAACAAATATAAGAAAACAAATATTTTAGAAATCTCTCAAAAACTTGCTTAAGGTCATCAACTTTAACATTTAAGATGCTAACAGAGGTCGGTAGTTTGTCGGTTGTTTGTTTTTTGGCAGTTTTTCAGAGTATTGAACAGACTGGCCTTAATGCACATTGGCTAGCACATTTACCTCTGGGAACACTAGGACACTGAATATTTTCCACTTATGAATAATCTTCCACACTGTAGAATGATGGACTTTAAATGGTTTGGAACTGGCCTTTAAAATATTTACCATATTGATTGGCAGCAAAAGTTGCTTATTTAAGATCATTGCTGATATTTTCCTTTGTAGAACCATGTTAACTCACACCTGAATGCTCCAAACAAGCAAAGTGCCAAAAAAAAATCTGCTTTCAAAGAGGTGTTCATACTTGATAGTGATCAATTAATCAAGCACATTTGATTATCGGCACCTGGTTACTGATACTCTTCCTTCCTATGGAGGCAAGAAATTAGTAAATTTGTAATTTTTTGTTTACAATGTTCCACAGTATCCTGTATAACTGTATGTTGTACTTCCTAGTAACATTTAGTCAGTTTTCCTTAAAATCCAGTTCACTTTTATTTTCATAGCTCTAAATCATATTAAGACACTTTATACTGTAAGATAAGTGCTCCACTATAAGCAAACAGTTCATGACTTACATAATTTTTGCTACATGACTGTCCTCCCCTGATTCTTTTCCCCTGTTGTTCATCTTTGTAAATCTCCTTGTGTACATATGGCCAGCCTTATTTGTGCCTGTATGGCCTCCTCTTGTTTAGCCCAGTTTATCCCTGTGTATTGGCCCTATTCTATTCTTTGCTCCTTGTGGTTTTGGATCTCTGTTGAACCTTATAGATGTTGTGTCAGCCACAGTAAAGGCCCAGTTCCTTGTATTCTTTAATCCTGCATTTGGATCCTGTCTTCTCAGCTAAGGGTTGCTGCTACGGGGAAAAAGTGACAGATCTAAAATTATTGTCACAGTGTGCAATGAAGTTGCAATTTCATTGCTTCAGAGATGGGGTCCAGCTCTGCAACCACTTGCAATAAGTTACTGTCTTCAAAGCATGAATGCATGCATAAAGGTGGCAATGAAAAAGAGTCAGTCTTAAGCTAAATGGGGTCAAGTTTGCAATCTATATGCAATCTTTTATCAGTGAAAATAGAGCGATGTGGGATAGTTGTGAAATTGCAAATTTCCTGCTGTCTCTTACAAACACGTACAATCTAGATAAACTATAAATAACATTATCTACTTACATTCAGAGTCCAGGCAAAATTCATAAATTCCTCCACAAGGAGTAACATAAGGACTTAACTTCAGAATGACATAGGTGTTTTGCTGCCTTGCTTTTATATAGCAAGGCAGCAAAACATAATCCCCTATTTCAAAGAGACACATTACAGACGAGTTGTGATCATTGTTGCAGACTGACTCAGACTGAATGCAATGTGTCTGTTTGTGTTTATGTTTCTATTTATTAGATTGGAGCTTTGCCAAACCCTTGCTTATTTTTCTGGGTGATTTACGTCAGTCGAAGTCAGACCACGATTGCTTAGAGACATGTTGCCTCCCACCAGGGAACCTTGTGGTAACCCGAAGGTTGAGTGTTGCACATTCAGTCTTTTGTGAGTCAGATGATTGGTGGAACTACATTCAATTCAATTTCAGTTTTATTTATATAGCACCAAATCACAACAACAATCACCTCAAGGCGCTTAATATTGTAAGGTAGACCCTACAATAATACATATAGAGAAAAACCCAACAATAATATGACCCCCTATGTGCAACAGTTTTGGTGAAAGTGAGAAGGAAAAACTCCCCTTTAACACGAAAAAACTGCATGCATTTGATACCAAATGTCAAATGTAAAAGAATTCAGTGCACTCTCTGTGGTCTTACTTTTATTCTAGTGTGACTGAACCATAACTGAGGCCGTAATTTTATGTTAACCATTTTGTTTATATTTGCATTTCCTCATACTTGCTTTAATTTAAGGAAAAATGATCCAACGGTTTATTTCTTTTCTTATCTGTTTAAGCATATCCTAGCCCAATGGGAAGTAGTGAAGTTCTTTAATTGTCATGCCCCTGTGCAGACATTTGTTCCTCATAACTTTATAAAGACCAAAACAAAGTGTATGACACACAAACAAAAGTTTTTGTTTGCTCATAATCCACAAAACATTATTAATGTATACTGATGTTCATTTTAATCAAATAGCAGATGATTGTAACTATATTCAAACACAAGCCACGGCTAAAGGCTGATATGCATGATAATGGAAGCTGCCTGCAGAATATTCTAGCAGTATTATGAGAAAATGATGAATATTTGACAGCAAACCCCACTGGAGGGACTCTCTCCGGCAGAGCTCATTTTGAGTGGCATCTGCTGACTTTCCAGAGAGAGCTCAACCATATTCTGGAGGTGGTAATTTTAGGAAATAAATTCAGCACCTTCACCAAACATTGGGAGGTCTCTGAAGTTTAAGAGGTCTTGATAATCCCCCCTTGCTTCTCAGAGAATTGTGGCCCATTAGCCCTCACACCAATGGAGGGACATAAGAGAGCAAGGATGCAGACAAAGGAAACAGACATCTGTACATTTCTGAAGGAGAGAATATAGCTGCTGATTACTAATGAAGGACACTGAGGAATTTTAGACTCAAGGTCGACTAAAGAAACATAAACAGACGAAAAACCCTCCCACTGGATATATTTGCATGCAATTAAATGAGACACAATGAAGGCAACATTATTGATTTAATTAAGATAACGTTGAGTTACATATGCCCAATGAACAATACAGTTCTATGTATACTCAGTGAAAAAAATAGTGCTGCTCTTGGTCGTCAAAGGAGCTTGCAAAGAAAAGCATCTGGACTTCTTTAAGTTGCTGGGACTTCCAGTGTTAAGACGTTTCACCTCTCATCCAAGAAGCTTCTTCAGTTCTAAGGTCAAATGGTGGAGAGTCCCAGATTTAAACCTAGTGGGATTATCCCCCCACAGAGGGACAAAAGGACCCCCTGATGATCCTTTAATCACCTGAGCCAAGGTGTGAAACTGGGTGTGGGTCCCAATCAGCCAGGGTTTCGGGTGAGCTCATTGTGAAACCTGGCCCCACCTTATCATGCGAATTCCTGAGGTCAGATGGCCCAGGATGTGAGTGGGCATTAAGGCGTCTGGGGCGGGAACTCAAAACTGGATTATAGATGGCAGACAGTTGGTGTCGTAAACCCCCGCCTCTGTTCAAAGATGGTCGCTCACAGTGGACATAGATGGCTTCTTTCACTCCTCTTTCAAACCATCTGTCCTCTCTATCCAAAATGTGAACATTGGCATCCTCGAAAGAGTGTCCTTTATCCTTAAGATGCAGATGGACTGCTGAGTCTTGTCCTGTGGAGGTGGCTCTTCTGTGTTGTGCCATGCGCCTGTGAAGTGGCTGTTTGGTCTCTCCAATGTAGAGGTCTGGGCATTCCTCGCTGCACTGTACAGCATACACCACATTGTTAAGTCTGTGTTTTGGCGTTTTGTCTTTCGGGTGAACCAGTTTTTGTCTGAGCGTGTTGCTGGGTCTGAAGTGCACCGGGATGTCATGCTTGGAGAAAACCCTCCTGAGTTTTTCTGATAGACCGGCTACATAGGGGATGACAATGTTGTTGCGTCTGTCCTTCTTATCCTCCCTCGCTGGTGGCTGATCTTCTTTTCTGTGCCTCTTTGCTGACTTTAAGAACGCCCATTTAGGATAACCGCAAGTTTTGAGTGCTTGCTTTACATGTGTGTGTTCCTTCTTTTTTCCTTCAGGGTTAGAGGGAACATGTTCTGCCCGGTGGTGTAGGGTCCTAATCACTCCAAGTTTGTGTTCCAGAGGGTGATGGGAGTCAAAGAGGAGGTACTGGTCCGTGTGTGTGGGCTTCCGATAAACTTCAATGTTGAGGTTGCCATTCTCTTCAATGTGCACAGCGCAGTCCAGGAAAGGCAAACAGTTGTCCTTTGTGTCTTCCCTGGTGAACTTGATGTTTTTATCCACAGCGTTAATGTGCGCAGTGAAGGATTCCACTTCTTGTGTCTTGATTTTGACCCAGGTGTCGTCTACATATCTGTACCAGTGGCTGGGTACTCTTCCTTTGAAAGAGCCAAGAGCCTTCCTTTCCACTTCCTCCATGTATAGGTTGGCTACAATAGGTGACACGGGGGAGCCCATGGCACAGCCATGTTTTTGTCTGTAGAAGCCTTCGTTGTATTTGAAATATGTAGTGGTGAGGCAGAGGTCTAACAGTGTGCAGATCTGATCGGGTGTGAAGTTGGTCCTGTCTTCCAAGGAGCTGTCTTCTTGTAGTCGTTTTCTGACAGTCTCCACGGCCTCCGTGGTGGGTATGCAAGTGAAGAGAGAGACTACATCAAAGGACTCCATGGTTTCATCTGGATCCAGGGTAAGTTTCCGGACCTTGTGTGGGGTGTTCCCCAAGAGAGGAGCAAGGATGGTAGCAAGGTGAGTTTATGCTACTGACTATGGGTCTGAGTGGGACAGCTTCCTTGTGGATTTTAGGAAGTCCGTAAATGCAGGGTATGGCATCCCCTGGGTAAAGGGGGGATGGTCAAACAGATTGCTGTAGTGAAACTAAATCTCTTAATTACGAATACATTTAACTGCAAAATAACCATTAGTGCTAAAAGATAAAAAAGGGACGTACTATATGAGGACATGACTACATGGCCACATCATTAAAAAGTATTTTTCAGGAAGCTGTGTCAATCTGCACAGAGCACTTAAGAAGGCCACAAATTTAAAAAGAGGAACCGCTTTCAAAATAAAAGACCAGTTTCGTCTTCTAAAATGTTCTTGGTACAAGGTTACTGTACAGCTGTGAACAAACAGTGACCTTGTTTGATCATTTTGCTGTACCTGTTCTCAAGACCATCAAGTCTGCAACTAGCCTTAGAAGTTATGAATCACCATAAAAGGCTCAGCACATTAAGAGTAACAAGAAATGGAAACACTTTCTCAGCCAGAGAAATATTTTCAAGTTGTGAGCCACTACCAGTATTTTGATGTTAATAACTAACCTATCAGGACTCCTCAAAAATGTTGTTCTATGAATATGAAAACAGCCAACATATTTTAAAAAGTAATTTTATTCTATGTTTATTCGTAAAAATTTTTTTCAGCACTTAAAAAGGACATTTTGGGCATTATCTCTGTTTAGTAGTATTTATGCTAATTACAGTGGGGCAAAAAAGTATTTAGTCAGCCACCGATTGTGCAAGTTCCCCCACCTAAAATGATGACAGAGGTCAGTAATTTGCACCAGAGGTACACTTCAACTGTGAGAGACAGAATGTGAAAAAAAAAATCCATGAATCCACATGGTAGGATTTGTAAAGAATTTATTCGTAATTCAGGGTGGAAAATAAGTATTTGGTCAATAACAAAAATACAACGCAATACTTTGTAACATAACCTTTGTTGGCAATAACAGAGGTCAAACGTTTACTATAGGTCTTTACCAGGTTTGCACACACAGTAGCTGGTATTTTGGCCCATTCCTCCATGCAGATCTTCTCGAGAGCAGTGATGTTTTGGGGCTGTCGCCGAGCAACACGGACTTTCAACTCCCACCACAGATTTTCTATGGGGTTGAGGTCTGGAGACTGGCTAGGCCACTCCAGGACTTTCAAATGCTTCTTACGGAGCCACTCCTTTGTTGCCCGGGCGGTGTGTTTTGGATCATTGTCATGTTGGAAGACCCAGCCTCGTTTCATCTTCAAAGTTCACTGATGGAAGGAGGTTTTGGCTCAAAATCTCACGATACATGGCCCCATTCATTCTGTCCTTAACACGGATCAGTCGTCCTGTCCCCTTGGCAGAAAAACAGCCCCATAGCATGATGTTTCCACCCCCATGCTTCACAGTAGGTATGGTGTTCTTGGGATGCAACTCAGTATTCTTCTTCCTCCAAACACGACGAGTTGAGTTTATACCAAAAAGTTCTACTTTGGTTTCATCTGACCACATGACATTCTCCCAATCCTCTGCTGTATCATCCATGTGCTCTCTGGCAAACTTCAGACGGGCCTGGACATGCACTGGTTTCAGCAGCGGAACACGTCTGGCACTGCGGGATTTGATTCCCTGCCGTTGTAGTGTGTTACTGATGGTGACCTTTGTTACTTTGGTCCCAGCTCTCTGCAGGTCATTCACCAGGTCCCCCCGTGTGGTTCTGGGATCTTTGCTCAGCGTTCTCATGATCATTTTGACCCCACGGGATGAGATCTTGCGTGGAGCCCCAGATCGAGGGAGATTATCAGTGGTCTTGTATGTCTTCCATTTTCTGATGATTGCTCCCACACCAAGCTGCTTGCCTATTGTAGATTCACTCTTCCCAGTCTGGTGCAGGTCTACAATACTTTTCCTGGTGTCCTTCGAAAGCTCTTTGGTCTTGGCCATGGCGGAGTTTGGAGTCTGACTGTTTGAGGCTGTGGACAGGTGTCTTTTATACAGATGATGAGTTCAAACAGGTGCCATTCATACAGGTAACGAGTGGGGGACAGAAAAGCTTCTTACAAAAGACGTTACAGGTCTGTGAAAGCCAGAGATTTTCCTTGTTTGAGGTGACCAAATACTTATTTTCCACCCTAATTTACGAATAAATTCTTTACAAATCCTACCATGTGAATTCATGGATTTTTTTTTCACATTCTGTCTCTCACAGTTGAAATGTGCCTCTGGTGCAAATTACTGACCTCTGTCATCATTTTATGTGGGGGAACTTGCACAATCGGTGGCTGACTAAATACTTTTTTGCCCCACTGTAGCTGTGTGTAAACATCTCTTCTTGTTCACTAACCTCATGGTGTATTTTCTTCTTTACTTCATTTCCATCTGAGAAATGATACAATATGTTACGAGGTATTTAAAATCATCCTCTATAATATACAGATTGCTAGAAAATCTTGTCATTGGTAGAGGTAGGAATGAATACGTTGTCCTCATCTTAAGTAAGATTTACTTACTTTGAGGCAACAAGTTTGCATAATTTTTTTAAGTTCTGGGAAATAATTAGATTTTACAGTGCACAGACCTTTACCTCAGTCTTACCTTGGGTTCTTCCATCAGTGTTGGGAGGAACAGAAGATTCGGTGCTTGACATTTTTGTCTTGTGAGGTAAGAAGCGTTTTCATTTACAAGTACAGAAAGGAAACATACGATGAAAAGCCCAAACTTTAGACATAAACCCTCTTTTAGTTTGTTTTTTTTAGATGGGTTTATGAGCAGGGAAAGGTACTAAGCCCCTTTAACTATTCAGTACAGGCATTCAAGATTTAGGAAATTAGTACATATTTATTCTAGGGCTGTAAACATTAACTCGTTAACATGGATTAATCCGTCATCATGATAAACCCAATTACAATTTTCAACTTAATTAACCCATCTGGAGCACAAAATGACTCAAAATCCCTGAAATGTCTCTGTCAACACATTTCGGGCAGTTTGTCCAAAGTTTGTCCATTCTGCACTCCACATGGGTTAAGTGCATTAAAAATTTTAATCGTGTTAATCATTATGATGCGCTAATGCGTTAACGTTGACAGCGTGTGTGTGTGTGAACAAAGAATTTTTTTTCTCAGCTTACACAGACCAGTATGAATCTGCTAAAGACTAAAGAAATAAAGATGGCACTCAAAAGCATGTGAGATTGATAAGGATGACACTGATTATTTTATGCATCTGACATATTGACAGATTCTCTATGTTTGGACACTATTTTGCCACATTCTTTATAGAAGACAACAAAGCCTTAAATCAGCTTCTGATATGGTGCTGCCTAAGGGGGGTTGTAAGAAGAATTACTGAGAAAACCGTTACTTTTATACCCGTCTGTTCTCTTACTGGCATGCCTGTAGAGGGCTAATATCTGATATGTGCATATTACAAAGTTCTCTGATGGAAAGTCTATGCAGAAGGCATGCAGTGCAAAAAATATTAATCAAATCATAAAGCTTTTAAAAAGACTGAAGAGGGAGCGTAAATGGGGAGACAGTGGGCTATAAAGTCTCTGTGCATCCCTGCAGTCATAACAAGACCACTGATCCTCTGAAGCACATGTGATATTAGTATTCAAAGTAAATTTTTACAGCACTGCTGGGGGAAACTTGTGCAGAGAGTCAACTGTTTCAAGGATTTTCTAAAGAGCTCAATCATGTGTCTTCCCACTGAATTAGACTACTCCCATTTTGCCTGACTTTCCTGCTGCAGAATTTTCTTTCAAATCATTTCAAATTAATATCCCACTGCCTTGTTTTCATTAGTTTTCCATGTGCAGTAGGATTGCATAATTTGATAGATTTAAAGTCTTTCACACACCCCGAGGGAGGAAAAAACCCAGCCTCATTAGAGTGACAGATAAACCGCAAATACCAGAGCAGCTGATAAAGGGCTTGCAGAAAGAAATTTAATTACCTAGAAAAAAAAGAAGAAGAAAAAACTGGGGAAAAACAACAACTGCACTCTCAGGAAACAGATCACAATACTCTGACTTCTTAAATAGAAACACAATGCAGTCACATTGGCAAGAGAGATAGCCTGAGTGAGTGCAAAGCATTAATAACACTGTCAAATTAGAATTTCCTCTAACTGGTTTGTGTGCCAAGTTTTTAAAGTTATGAGTCTGTGTACAGTAATGATAGAAAATCTAGGGGCTAAAGAGAGATGGTGAATAGAATAGAATTTCCCTTTATTGACATTGTACATGTACAATGGTGCTCCACACCAACTGTGCTGGTATAAAATGAATAGCATGACAAACACAATGTCAGGGGTGTTGCCTGCCTTCTATTTGATTTTTACTGATTAACCCACAACAGTTTTTCACATCATAAAGCATGAACTGTAATCTCCATATTCAGATGGAATCCTTGCTGTATGTTGCACCAGCTGTGCACTGAATGCTCAGGTAGAATAGAAAAGCCCTGCATAAGAACCAGTCCATTTACCATTTACAATGGTGTTTTGGCCTTTCCCCTGCAAATCATTTAAGTAATGAATAAACCTCAGGATATGCACAATGTGGCCAAGTTTTGCATCATCCATGTACTAAAATCTAATTGCTAAACTCAATTTTCTCCAGTCTGCTCTTGATTCAAAGTGTCCCTCTGTGAATAAGAGTTGAATCAAAGGTAGCACTGCTCACTCAAACTGAGTCAGAACTTTGAAGACATTTGACTGCTTAAGGTATTATCTCTTAAAATAAAAGTTGCTATACCCATGAAACTATCAGCCATTGTTGGGACAAGACTTGCCAATGAGTTCAAAAGTTGTCTGCCATATTGAACATGACACCATCACAGCTACCAGTCTCCTATTTTAGATTCTTTAGATTAGCTTCTGGTAGATTTTAGAATTCATTTACACATAAAGCACTAAATAGACTAACTCCAGACTATTTATTTAGATTTAAAGTCTTTAAAGCAGTTTAAAAAAATATGTTTGTTTAATGATGGTTTCTGTTGAGACAGTTTTTCTTTTGTTGATTTTTTAAAATCATCTGTTTTTTAAACATATTTTTAGTTCTGTGTTTTAACTTGTATTACTATTATCTGTATTTTATTTTTATTATATACTTTTGCGATTATTGCTATTTTTTTTTTTTCATTTTGATTTGCAGTGCTATGTGTGTTCATGTCTGTGAAAAGCCCTTTATAAATAAACTTTACCTTCATACTTCATTACTAAATAAAGTAGGGGAGGGCCTATACTTAATCTTTGTGGTTACTGAGAAATAAAAACTACATATAAAGAATAAGTAGGTAAGTTATGGGATGAGCACCTGTGTCTCATCGCAGTGGCTTTTGGAGGCAAGTAGTATTTTTATTTCACAATCTGTCCAGAGTGTACTGGACCTCTTGCCCTGTGATAGTATAAAGATAAGGCTCCAGCCCACACCCTCCTGCAGCTGTGAACTGGATAGGTATAAAAGAAAAAAATAGATGGATTGTTATTTGGGATTCTTATAATGTTTATGAGCTAACAGACTGTCCAGTACATGCACTGAGAGTTGCTGAAGACACTAATAAAACCCTTGATCAAGACATTATATTAGATAGGAAATACAGTACAATGATTAGTTTTGCAAATACACTTCCTTTTCTACATTTATTCAGTAGTTTCTAGGCCGCTGAGAATTAAAATGGCGGAACTTCATTTGAGTCAAAACATTGTTTTTGTGGTAAATTATTAATATAAAAGACACTATTCACTTGAAAATGCGGTGCACAAAATTGTGAGTAGCTGCAAAATGATAGGATACATAATAATGAATGCTGCTTGACAAATGATGTACCATTAATTTCAAACTTATAGATAATGATGAGTTACTAAGCAACAGCCTGTGAGATACTGTGTTAATGAGACATGAAGTAATAATTATCTCATAAATATATGTGAATATACATGAGTTGTTGCTTCAATTTGTTATTTCTTGATATAAGATGTATACACTAATGAGTTAATTGAAAAATCTACCAAAGTTTCAAATTGAACATTCTGGTTGAAATTAAACCTACCGAGCAAAGCTTTTCTTTCTGCAGTCATAGGTTATTAGACACATTGCTGGTGCTAACTTCTCATTCTATGAGAAGAGTGAATTATTAGTTAAACTATTAGGGATTTCCCTCTATAATTGTAGTGTCTTCACTATATGTGATATACAAATACGATCGATGATATAAGTTGGTGTTAACAGATAAAACTGACTTGACTTGGATTAAGATATTACCACAGTGATTCTTGACATAAGGGACAAAACATGTCCGGAAGATAAAACCCAATTTTGTGGTTAAAAATATGCATACAAGTGTTAACCCAACTGCCTAAAAGACAAACCAAGGCAATTTTTTATACAACAAAAGTATGATTTTGCATTTTTTATACATATTTATTTATTTTAATGTGGCGAGACGAGGTTGGGATATAAAGTAAATACTCTTCAGTTTTAAAGAACGACAACGCCACCCTGGGAATTTCACCCAGAGAATACTGGAAATGACACTAAATCACCAAAAAGGCACTTAGGTTCGCTATACTCAATCCAGAGACGAGGTTCAATAATAAACAAATTGACAATTTATTGGTAATTATTTAAAACACCGAATAAAAACATAATCATAAATATTCAAATACAAATATGCTTAAAAAGGTATTCAGAGCTGAGGCTTACCAGTGGAGGGGCAGGGATGCCACACACAACTAAAGAAAGAAAACACACCAAAACACAAGTGCAACACACTATCACACACTCACACTAATAAACTAGACAAGGCAGGTGTGTACACTCAAGGGATCCCACCACCAAGGCACCCTAGTCTCCTCCACGTCGGCACTCCGCATCTGAATAAAAGAAACAAAGAAAATGTTAATATATTACAACAAACTAATGTGTAGCACCGGGGGATAACCCAACTGCAGGACAACACTGGTGATCTACAGCTAGAAAAAGGGCCTCCCACCAGTGGTGTAACAGAGAATCCAAACTACAAATCAAAAAGCAATAAAACAACATACAATCTGAATAAAACTCTAAAATCTGGAGCAAACGGAATCGCCGTACTGCTCCAACTTGCCGTCCACACGACGATAAGTTAACAGTCAATCAATATGCACGCCAGCTGACTCCGATAACCGGCATGCATATGGCCGTTGTCCACGCCGACGTCCACTGTAAAAGCTGACAGCAGCAGGGAAAGAATTCTCACAACGGGAACAGACGGTAAAAGCACAGCAAGGCAAAACAGCAGCACTTCAGTTCGCGTAGCTTGACGCAAAACTAAGGCCCACACTTCCTGCGAAACATAATAAATAATTACTATAAAAGAACAATAGAAGGCAGAGAGCGTAACAAAAGTTGATTACGTACCAAGTAAGCCGGGTCACAGAACGTAAGCAGAATAGCTCAGAGGAGGCTTCTATAGCTACGACCAGCCGCGATGGAGGCTTCAGAAGAATAACCCGCAAATGATCTCCACCACACCGAGGGGAAGTCAGGTGACCAAAAAGGAGATCACAGGCAAGCGACGCAGAGACACTCAAATGGCCACTATTTATACCAGCGCCCCCTAATGGGCCAGGCTGAAAGTGGGTTGGACCGAAGGATAACATTCATCCTGCCACATTCAGTAGTACAATATATTACCAATACCTTAAAAATCCATTGTCCAGAAGCAGATGTGATAATATTAAAATACAGAAATCTTTTTTTAAAAGTAATGTAAAATTAAACATCATGGCTCTCGTCACTAAGTATTTAAGTCAATACCTTATTTAATATCAACATATGCAATTGATAATTTATTTTTACATATTTTTTAAGTGATTAAAATCGTGTTCAGTTTTTGTCAACACCATCAGATATTTTTAAAAGTAGAAAGGAATCAGGAATTATTGTGGGTAGCTTACACTCTGAGGACCCCTTTACCACTTCCTGTTTGGTACACATGCCATGAGGTCACTGCTGTGATAATTTTTTTTATTTTAATTTCATTTATTGCAGAGCTTTCTGATAAAACTCTGTGTCACAACCATAGTGTGTCAACACCAAAGTCGATGTAATCCAAGATTTAATCTTTTTTTTTTTTTGTAAAAAGAGCTTAATTTAGGTAGATTGTAGAAGCAATAAGCAACTGATGAAAAACAAGATGGCTTCTGTCAGAAAAACATGTGTTATGAGAGAAAGTAGGGTATTTTGTCAACACCATCAGGATTTTTGTCTGACGGTGTTGACCCTTTTTCTAATGGTGTTGACAAATGCCACAAAAGTGTGCTATTCACCATTCATATTAATATTTTTTACTAATATTTCAGATATATTACTTCCTGTGTATTTTACTGATATTTCTGCTTTACAGATGTGTCAAATATAATAATAATAATAATGGATTGGATTTATATAGCACTTTTCAAGGCACCCAAAGCGCTATACAATGCCACTATTCATTCACTCTCACATTCACACACTGGTGGAGGCAAGCTACGGTTGTAGCTACAGCTGCCCTGGGCCAGACTGACAGAAGCGAGGCTGCCATATCGCGCCATCGGCCACTCTGGCCAACACCAGTAGGCGGTAGGGTAAAGTGTCTTGCCCGAGGACACAACGTTATCAAATTTGTCTTATCTTGAATCTCATTGTTTTTGTATACATTATTATTATTATTACATTAATATACATTATTATAGTGTAGGAAAATGCTTAGTCCTCTGCATTTAACCCATTCACTCAGTGATGCAGTGGGCAGCTACAAATCCAGGATAGCCGCTGTTTGTTTGATTTGAACGCCCAACCTTCCGATCATGTGGCATCTACTGAGCTATCTCTGCCACGAGAGTTGGTCTTTAAGTGATGATGTATGAATCCTGCTTCCGGGCCTAAACTACTCTGTGTTTATTAAGCCTGTTGTGCTGTTAAAATGTTTTAATGCTTTTTATCCTTTTTTATTACATCTGAACAAGCCCCTAAAAACAGCCAGTGATCACTGTCAGCCTAACCATCGGAAATCCTCACATTAACTTTTATCAAGTGGTAAAAAGTTAGCATTCATCCTCCAGCTTCACTGTGTTTATATTATGCTAACATAGCTGTGTCGCTAGCGATCATTTAGCACATCACTATATAACCAGCTAGTCCAACTTCAGTAACCTGGCAATAGTCACTGCTGTTTAGTTTTCTGTCTTCATTTATGTTGGAAGTGGTAGCAGAGCTGGTATATCATGTTCAGGTGGAAACAAGCAATCTAACTTCTAACTTTGTTAAATTTCATATATTCTGTTTTCATGGATGCCTGGATGTTACACCTGGTAGAGCCACACACTGATCATTTTATTAAAGATGAAAGAATTCAGACAGTTTGTAACTCTCAGTGATGCTGCAGAGTTCCTTTGACTTTGGAATCTGCAGTGGAGTTTGGACCTGGAAATGGCTAATGACATCAGACTTAAAGACCGGATAGCATCTCTATTGCTTAATGCATAATTGTGTTGTGAACATTTATCCTTAATCTGTAAAAAGCATAAGTGTCAGAAAAATTATAGTGATTATAAAATGGTACATTTCAGACTAGAATGGCAAAGGGGAACCTGTCAGTAGAGGAACGAAAGAGAAGGAACGGGGATGATCAAAATAGAAGGAGAGAAAAAATTAACAGCCAGCCTGAGTTGAAGAAAGAGTTTCTCATAATGGAAAGGGAAAGATTGAGAAATAGAGTAAGAAAGAGAAAAATTTAGAACATCAGTGATCTGAAAGAAAGAGAAAAAAGGCAGAAGAGAAGGTTTTGGAAGAAAGCACAGAGTCAAAAGGAGAGAAAGTCCAGCAGGGTCTAAACACACAACCACAGAGAACTTTAGGAATCAAGGAGTAGTAGGCAGCTACTTGTTGGTGAACTATTAAGATGTAGAACTTGACATGTGCAAAAACAGAATTGTTATGATGTGTTTTGTGATATTACAAAGGTTGTTAAGGTTTAATGGTCATTTTGAAAGAAATAATATCTTGTTTTCTACTACTTGTTTTCTGTCAGTGCGCCTCAGGGCAGCTGTGGCTACAATGTAGCTTGCCATCACCAGTGTGTGAATGGGTGAATGACTGAATGTAGTGTAAAGCGCTTTGGGGTCCTTAGGGACTGAGTAAAGCGCTATACAAATGCAGGCCATTTACCATTTTAGTGTGTCAACACTGTCAGATTTGTGTCACCACCGTCAGCACCTTGTTAACTCCATAATATGGAGTTTTGGTTTATTTTTCTCTTTTGGAGAACCATATAGTTTCCTCCCTCATGATCTTCCAATAAAAATACGTAATTTTCTCAATAAATGTGTAATTTGCATCCTGCTTAATATGATTGTTTCTTATAGAGATTAAATACAAGCTTCTGAAAATATGTATGACTGTAACTCTAATAATAAAAAGCCAAAACAATCTTAATTTTAAATGTGGTAAAATTACTTTGAAAACATGTGTGCATAAACAATAGAATAGAGAAGCTGCTAATAGTCAAAATAGCTGAAACAACTTAATTTAAAAATATATATTTTTGCATTTCTTTGTGTCTGACGGTGTTGACAAAAACCTTGCACTTCTCCAGCAAAAGCATAAATTATTAAAAAATGTTACACCTGGGAGATTGTACCAAAACATGGTGAGACAGCCAAAACTTTATGTAAAAATTATATGCAAATATGTTTTTGAAAAATCATATTTTCGAAGATTAAAACCTGTTTTGTCCCTAATCTCAGGAATCACTGACCAACAACATGTCTGACTGCTTGTTTGTACTTCCATTGCATCTATTTTTAACCCGTTATTTTGTTGTGCTGCTCTAAAATCTTAGAAATTACTTTCATGACTCCTGTAGTGTCATAACTGAGAGATTCAGGAAAATAAGTACGCATCTGCTTTATAGCAGATGCGTACTGGTCTGTCATTTTAAAAATATCACAACAAAGAAAACCAATTATGTGGAAGTGATGCAGTCCAGAGCTAAACACTGGCTTCAAAAACAAATCGTGCTCCAGCATTCAAAAAGGTAGCAATATGATTTTTAAGTACGCATAGATATGTGATATTACCAATATAATAACAAATACATTTCCCTTGAAATTGGAACATTAATCATGTCAACACAGCAGAAAATTGCATAATGTCATTAATCATATTTGATGCCCCCAGAAAACAAAGGTACTTTTAAAGTTAAATTTGGTGCTAGAGCAGAAATCAATATATGAAGACTGTTCTTGATTCATTCACAGCTTGCAATTTCACAACATCCTTTTTTCTATTTGGGGATGATGTGGAGATTATGTGAAAGCTGTCAGATGGAATCAGGTTAGTCACCAGCGAGCTTGCAGTTCGGAGCTGTGACTGTGTCGCAGTGACACATACTGTACCACAGAAGCCTATCTCATACTGATCACACTTGGCACATTTCTCCTGATTGCAACATATAGCGAGTCAACAGACGCAAATTCACCAGTGCAATATGGGGGTGTGTAAGTATGCTCTGCATGCGCCTTATCAGAAAGAAAAAATGAATTACAGATGGCGAATAATAGATGGAAAGACTCAGAGGGAAAGTATAACGCTAGTTTTCAAGCAAGTCTGATAATGTCTAGGGATGTTTATTTGGCTGTTAGTGATATCCTTAAAACTCAAACTGCTTTTAACTTGTCACAGTATCCATCTCTTCATAATATCAATTAACACACAATTTTTCATTCTTTGTGTACATCAAATTGGACACTAGCTCAGTAAGTGAACTTGATCCTAAACGCTACTGTTTCAAAGAATTTTCACATCAATGCAACAAACGAAGCATTCTTATCTGGCAAACAATGTTTGAGTTGGGCCTGAAAATTCTTGTCAAGACAAACACTGCAAGGAGTTTTACTTCTAAAAGCACCCTCAATGGACCCGGTGTAACCACACTGATACTGATAAACACAGGAGGCACTGACACAGTTGGGCTGCCACGTGATGTAGACAGTGCCTTGCAATTAAATTCTCATACCACTTTGCTGAGTCAACTTTGATGACCAGAGTCATCCATCCAGTAATAAGCCCTAGGTGCATAACAAATGAGTCCACATTAAACAGAGAATGTTGTGTTTGACACATGGAGGAGTGCCTCACTGTTTCTCAGGACTAATTGTCTCTCATTAGTATGAAAAGCATGACATGATACAGTTTATACAGCAAGGCAGTGAGGCGTGTTGGAGCTGTTTACCCATGTGGAGGCTCTTTTATCTTTTCTTGTTTTAATTTATTTTCTGTACTTGTGAAAGACTGGACCATATTTTTTCTTATTTTTATTTTGGGGCTTAAAGTAAATGCAGAAAGTTGTCCACTGGGAGCGGAGTGACTCAATTAGTTGGTACCTGATGGGGTTGCTCAAAATATCCACATTAACTTAAAGAGACCAAATCGTTTCAATGGATTTGTTTTTGCTGTGTTTCTTTCCATATACACAAGGTGTCCTTTGTATTAATGCTATGATGCATCAGGTCCAAAAATCACTGGGCAGACTGCAGGACTTTAGCTTCTGCACAAAGTGGAAACATTTTGTTTTGCATTTTTTTAATTTTAGTTTTCACTTTTATTTCTTGACCTTTATTTAACACGTTTGGAGTCTCACTCTCTCCAGTGTTCTACTGGATCACTGTATAAAAATCCATTATAAGCACAGGGAGTTTATGTAAACTCTACACAGGAGGGATCTGGGTTGTCCTTGTTGTGATGCAATAGTGTGAACCATTGAGCCACTGTACTGCTAATTCATTTTATTTTAAATCACTCAGTTTAGGTTTAGGCACCAACACTACTTCACAGACTTCAAAAAACTTGGAAGTAGTTTCTGTATATGAAAAGCAGGGCTAGTGCTGAAGTGCCTCAAACCTATATTCTTTTGATTGGTCAGCAGCCCATCTATTTGAGGGAAAAATAGACTTTCCATTGTATAGAAATCTGTGGGGAAAATTGGCCTTGGCGTCTTTGCTTGTCAACTTTAGTAAACACTTTCCTGATAAGACTATGGAGATTATGGTCTCAGTCGGTTTCAGGACATTTTTAAAAAGACATGAAGTTTATTCTGAAAATTATAGTTATAATTAGAGTCAAAAATGAGGACTGTCCAGGGTATGCTCGGACCCACCAATCAGTCATCATACGCGTTTTTAAAACACCAAAAGGGCCACAGCAATAGTGTTCAGCTGCAGGCTTCAGAGTGGGGCATGACTAACCAGTGGGTAACATAATCCATCTTTTTTAACGCCTGTGGACGGTTTAGAAAATGTCATCAGATGGTCAAGAAAAGGCATTAACTCTGGAGTTTGGATAAAGACAATACAGGACACCCAAGGCATATTAAAATATGATGAGTAAGGACTAAGGCCTGTTTTGACCTTTACTTCAAGTATTAGATTTTTTAGAGCAAAATTGGCATCAGGTGTCAGAGTATGCAAATGAGAAAAACATCTGAGATAGACAAAAGGACAGAAGGAGCTGGTCTTGTCCTCCATTTGGACAAGCATCTTTCTTACTGAAGTCTCCCCCCTGAGCAAGCTACTCTACTGAATCGTTACCCGCTTAAGGGGTATGTTCTTCAGCTGAGCCTGACTTTTGACCTCCCTGTGGAGATTCTTGTGCTTGTTCTTTCGCTTGTTGTGAGGATCAACAGAATGTCACAACTAAAGTGACTTCCCACACAACACTGTGCATGGCTGAAGTTCATAAAGTTGCAAATGTTAAATCAAATGTGACAAGTAGCAGAATTAAGGAAGCTAATGTCCCTAACCAAAGACCGACCAAAAGCACAAAAACATTTCGATATATAGAGGTTTTGTGCTAAAATCTTTACTGTCAATGCCAAAAATTGTGTGTGTTTGAGAAGCAAAATGGAAACCAAAGTATGCAACACATTACACATTTATGCTCATCTCTGTAACACACAGTAAACTTGATAAAACAGAATTTGTGGAGACAAGGTGTTAACACAGGAGGCATATAAAAGAAAAATACTAAGCTTGCTCCAACACGGAGGCGCTAAAAGCTGCGGTTGCTTAATGTCTCAAAAACCCATTGACCCTGTAATTTTAATACAAATTATTCCCTGACACCAAATATATTTGTCATAGCTATAGTTAATTTCCCCACTTACATCATCTGTATCAGTGTAAAACAACTTTTTAATTACACTTTAAGACTATTCTTAATTAAGGCCATCAGTTGGTGAAAAACAGGCTCTGATACATCAGTTGTTTTAATTTTCACATATCTCCTTCTTTTTTAAACCAAGGATCCTGTTGGTTTAGCATTGGGAGTGAAGTGTTGAGCATAAATGAAACGAATCAGTGCATGTGGATTTTAAGACATATGCCCACCTGCTCATTTGCAGTTTTTTTGCAGTTATTTGCAGTTATTCAGTCTGTATAAAGGTTAGTAGTTTCTCCTTAGTTCCGGTCTTCAGAAAATGCAGTTTGCTGCAACAGGAATAGTTTTGCCAATATTTAAATACTGGGAGGCAGCACATACTTGAACTCTCTAAGATTTTGTGATCACAATGGAGCATTAAAATGCATAAATAGTGTGTGTCTTCTTCCACTCTGGAAGTCATGAGAATCTTTGTGGCTCATAAACATGAATAATTTTGAATAAATATGTATTATCCCCTGGAGCACAGTTGCTAGAGTATATTCATTTGGCATAGTTGATTGCCTTTTTCATAACCTTCGCTACCCTCATGTGCGTGTTTTAAGGCAAATAATTAAACTATGACAAATATATGCCTCAAGCGATGCAAAAAACGTACATGAGATTATCCTCCATTGAAATTGGTTCTCAAGAGTCTTTTTGACGATTTTACATCAAAGACAAGGAATTAGATTTCATGTTGCTCTGGTTTTCCTTTACCAACACCTTCAACATCCTGTTAGATTTTTGTACTCGCTAATGAAAGTAACAGCTAATGTGCATTGAAACAATAATGAGACATATAATTTGAAGCTATTTTCAGGCTCCTGCCTTTCTGTAAATAGACCTCCACAATATCATGTCTGCGTCATTTTTAGTTCAGGGTTGTCTAATGATATCTGATAGACCTCAGGGTGTTGTTAATGATCTTGTTAGAATGAAGAAAAAAAACCAACTCATAATCTTGTACTGAAGATAATAGCGATAGTATCTCAAAGTATTTTTAGCCTCTACTTCATTCCCACCACCACTGGCATCATATATGAGTATTATATCCAAACATTAACACACAAACACTTAAAAAAAGAGAGTGAGAACAGAGCAGCCATGGCAAAAATGAGGTGAAGTTTATGTAAGTGCACCGCTGATGAGTCTTACATGAATAAATGAACAGGTTTGAACTGAGTTCGTTTTGGTCCCAGACTTATTTTACAGCATCAATTTAACAGGCCCCAGCTTCAGCATCAAGCATCATGGCTAATTACTAATCACTTTGACTAAAACTAAATAATAAATAAGCTATACCAAGCAGCTCCATCAATAATTCGACCAAAAACAGGCTCCAGCTCCTTTAACGGAACATTAAAATTCTAACTATCTTTTAGCGAAAGAAGAGGTCCTTGAGACATACAATGGGATGTAAAACAAAAGTGTATGCAGTGTGCAATTCAATTTCCATTTCAAATAAGAGCTGTTGACCTGCTGGATGAACTAAACTGCTTAAGGTTTCCACTTAGTAAGTCAATACAAAATTATTTGTCTACTTCTCTCCTTGCCACCTTGAACACACAAACACACACATTGTCTCCCACTCACTGAAGCACATGGAGTTCTGTGTCTCGGTGAAGTAATTGCTGCAACCTGACCACCCACCATAGCCTAAAATACAGGCAGAATGCCAATTATATACCACATCTTTGTGTGCATACACAGGTCTAATTAAGAGAAGTGTTGTCTATTAGTACACATACTTTGCATTCATTGCGTAATATGCTTCCCTCTGCCCAAACGGTGCCGGCTTCCTGGTTCAGGAAAAGCTAATCGACACAGAAATGTTTCTCATGGCCAACATTCACCCGTCTTACAGAGCAACAGACCTCCATCCTATCAAACCGATCATTCACACTACCTCCAAGTAGAGATGCGTGCTACCTCAGGATCAACTGCATTTTTTATGCTTAGTATATATCTTTATATGCCTCTGGCATGTTTATTTGAAGCATAATCTCTAAAGACCCCACTGCTGTTTATACTGCCAAACTTTTTGAGTTCTGTCTGAAAAAATTGATCAGACTCTCGGTGTCACTTTCTCTTTTCACTTTCCACTGTCCTCTGTGGTAGATGGGGTGAGATCAATAAAATTGATGAATTCACCCCCTTCCTAATCCCAAGAAGAACTTCTGGAAACTATTTATGCAGCAAAACTTCTGCTGTCTGTTATTCAATGAAGACAGAAGGAAGTTTGTCGAGCTACTCGCCTTCTGCATGGAGGTCACATCTCACTTTTAATGAGGATTCACAGTAAGGTGACATTACTTTCAGCCATTATAGCTAATTAGGGGTTTAAATATGTACTTACTTTATTGCTAATGGTGGTCTACATACTAGATATGAACAGAAGAAACATACATGCTAACACTCAGAAAGCAATAAATCTCAGTATGGGATTATTTTTATTTAAAGTACCTGAAAACAAGTATCTCAGGATGCCTCAGTCAAACATTTCATGAGCAACCATGTCAAAAACCTTTTTTTATTTCATTAAGAAATAATGACAGTAGCACAGCAGTGAATAGTCATGAATACCAAGATAACAGACTGAAGTCGGGCTTTTCCAGCTCTTTTCCAGTGCTCCTAAGCTCAAAGACATAGGGGACAGAACCACACTGATTAATTCAAAGGCTTTCATTGTTTGAACACAGTAATACTTTGAAACCACTGTGTATTCAGAGTCAGGCTGGACAAAAACACAAGGCAACCAATTACAGTTAAGCCAGCTCATGAGTTCAATTCTCACTGTATAATTGGTTGAAGAGGACTTAAAATGTATTGGCTAATGAAGCCAAGACAAGACAGTAATACAGACATCAAATTAATGTTGCAAGGATAAGAATATAAACAGTACCAATATAAACAGTGTAACTAATTAGAAGAAACATGACAGATTTGACAGTTAGGCAGAACTGTGTTCAGCATGTTGTGGATCCCTGTGGAATAGCGACTTGATGATGACGAACACCTCTAGGAGCGGGTGACATTTTATTCCCATTCTCTAGAGCTTTACTTATGCTGCAGAGGCATGATTAGCTGGTGCCTAATGTCTTGCAAAGGCATAGTCATTGCAATCTTACATTCAGAAATCCAGATCTTTAAAACTTGGGCTGGTTTGTGTTTGGTGTCTGTATGTGTATCTGGTTTATGATAGGCAAACAACATAAACTAGATCACAAGGTGTCCTGCGGTCCCTAAACTGGTACATTTTCTGAATGTTACAAATATAAAAATTCTAGAAGTGTACACAGAATCTACACAGCTGTTAGTGTTTTCCTGTTACAACTGTTGCCATGGAAGTGATTGGAACACCTGAATAGAACAACTTGTATGAGTGTGTGAATGTATTCATTTAAGCATAATATATGCAAAAGTATTCACCTGTGCAACAAGTGTAGTCACGAAATTCCTCTCTACCAAATATTTCACATACAGTGGGGCAAAAAAGTATTTAGTCAGCCACCGATTGTGCAAGTTCCCCCACTTAAAATGATGACAGAGGTCAGTAATTTGCACCAGAGGTACACTTCAACTGTGAGAGACAGAATGTGAAAAAAAAAATCCATGAATCCACATGGTAGGATTTGTAAAGAATTTATTCGTAAATCAGGGTGGAAAATAAGTATTTGGTCAATAACAAAAATACAACTCAATACTTTGTAACATAACCTTTGTTGGCAATAACAGAGGTCAAACGTTTACTATAGGTCTTTACCAGGTTTGCACACACAGTAGCTGGTATTTTGGCCCATTCCTCCATGCAGATCTTCTCGAGAGCAGTGATGTTTTGGGGCTGTCGCCGAGCAACAGACCCAGCCTCGTTTCATCTTCAAAGTTCACTGATGGAAGGAGGTTTTGGCTCAAAATCTCACGATACATGGCCCCATTCATTCTGTCCTTAACACGGATCAGTCGTCCTGTCCCCTTGGCAGAAAAACAGCCCCATAGCATGATGTTTCCACCCCCATGCTTCACAGTAGGTATGGTGTTCTTGGGATGCAACTCAGTATTCTTCTTCCTCCAAACACGACGAGTTGAGTTTATACCAAAAAGTTCTACTTTGGTTTCATCTGACCACATGACATTCTCCCAATCCTCTGCTGTATCATCCATGTGCTCTCTGGCAAACTTCAGACGGGCCTGGACATGCACTGGCTTCAGCAGCGGAACACGTCTGGCACTGCGGGATTTGATTCCCTGCCGTTGTAGTGTGTTACTGATGGTGACCTTTGTTACTTTGGTCCCAGCTCTCTGCAGGTCATTCACCAGGTCCCCCCGTGTGGTTCTGGGATCTTTGCTCACCGTTCTCATGATCATTTTGACCCCATGGGATGAGATCTTGCGTGGAGCCCCAGATCGAGGGAGATTATCAGTGGTCTTGTATGTCTTCCATTTTCTGATGATTGCTCCCACAGTTGATTTTTTAACACCAAGCTGCTTGCCTATTGCAGATTCACTCTTCCCAGTCTGGTGCAGGTCTACAATACTTTTCCTGGTGTCCTTCGAAAGCTCTTTGGTCTTGGCCATGGCGGAGTTTGGAGTCTGACTGTTTGAGGCTGTGGACAGGTGTCTTTTATACAGATGATGAGTTCAAACAGGTGCCATTCATACAGGTAACGAGTGGGGGACAGAAAAGCTTCTTACAGAAGACATTACAGGTCTGTGAGAGCCAGAGATTTTCCTTGTTTGAGGTGACCAAATACTTATTTTCCACCCTAATTTATGAATAAATTCTTTACAAATCCTACCATGTGGATTCATGGATTTTTTTTTCACATTCTGTCTCTCACAGTTGAAGTGTACCTCTGGTGAAAATTACTGAACTCTGTCATCATTTTAAGTGGGGGAACTTGCACAATCGGTGGCTGACTAAATACTTTTTTGCCCCACTGTATAGGCATTATAACAAAGTGGAATCTACTGGGAATGACAGCAACTCAGCAGGTTGCAGGCCAAGTAAAATCACAGTGTGGTCAGCAGATGCTGAGATGCATAGCGTGCAGAGGTTGCCAACTTTCTCCAAAGTCAATCACTACAGGCCTGTAAACTTCATTTGGTCTTCAGATTAGCTCAAGGACTGGGTTTCCATGGTCAAGCCTTATCTCAGCAAGCATAATGTAAAGTATTGGATGCAGTGGTGTAAAGCATGCTGCCACTGGAAAAATGGAGACGTGTGTTGTCTGGAGTGACATCACACGTCTCCATCCAATCCCACATCTCCGAGATTGTTGTGTTGTTTTTTTTTTTTTTTCCCTTCAGGAGTTGGTTCCATTGAAAGGAACTCTTAATGCTTCAGCACACCCAGACATTTTGGACAATTTCATGCTCCCAACTTTGTAGGAACAGTTTAGGGAGAGCCCCAGCACACCAGTGCACAAAGCAAAATCCATAAAGACATGGATGAGCGAGTTTGGTGTTGAAGAACTTGACTTGCCTGGACAGAGTCCTGACCTCAACCTGATACAAAACCTTTGGGATGAATTAGAGCAGAAACCGTGTGCCAGGCCTTCTTGTCCAACATCAGTGTCTGACCTCACAAATGTCCTCAAAGATTTCCATAAACACACTCCTAAAACTTGTGGAAAGCCTTCACAGGGGAGTGAAAGCTATTAAACCAACAAAAGGTCTTGAGATGACACAGCCAATATTGTTTGTTAATACTGATTGCAATGGCAAAGTTTTGTGAGATGAAATCTAATTTAAAGAACTAATAGACTCACTGTTATAATTTATTATCAGATTGAGAAGATTTAACTAACAAACATTCTCCCAATTTACACAAACGAACACATCCACACGAACTGGAAAAACACATGACAAATATATATAAATTATATATAATATGCTTTTTGCACACAGCTGTGGCCTTGAAAGGTGAGGATACTTATAGTGAAAATAGTGAAGTTGCAGCAGCTCCATCACAATGTTTGAAAGCATCTTCGGCTCAGGTTCGGCTCTTTGTCATCTTTATTGCAAAGCATTTGATACTGTTTTTACGCTGCAATTTCAGCTCTGAGTTGAGGGCGGTGCTCTGTTTTTCTGTCTTTCTACATTAACTACCGAATCATTCTTTTTATTCCACTTCTGTTGCTGAAGCATTTCTTCTTTTGCAATGAGGGTCTTTGAAACAATTGCAAAAAAGATCTCATGAACTGTGTGCAGAGTCACTTTTCTTGTGAAGCAGCCACGGAATTGGATGTTTTTGTGAAATGCATATATCTGTGACTGAAATGACAAAGGAATCGGCTGCTTCCTTGCTGCTAGTGTAATGAGAAAGAAACAAATGTGAACTTTGCAGTAAATGAATGAATGCATACAGGTTATTATTATGGCCCTTAGTATTGATTAAAGCCTGATCCTGTCCTCTAATTTTTATGCCTCACAAACCCAGATACATTCTTTATCAGTTTTATATATTCCATATAATCACTTCTTCATGTGGCCTCCTCCAGCTGGATTGTAAGGCTCTCAGCACTGCGAGTCACAGACCTCTGAACCAGTTCAGCAATATATTTTCTCCCTGTTGAGGCCATGCAGGCCAGGTGCTATTCAATGACTGCAGTAGAGCAGTAAATTCTGCAATGGTATCTGGCGATGATATCTGATCTCTATGACTGCTTGCGCACACACACACACACACACACACACACACACACACACACACACACACACACACACACACAATATGGTTAAAAGTATGTGAAAACCTTTGCACTGAGCCAACTATGGGCATTTCCGTGCTGCCTCATCGACTTTCACTCTTCTGGTTTCAGGCTTTCTACCAGATCTTGGAACCTGGCAGCAGATATCGGCTCTATAGTGTTAACAACAGCCTACGGTGTGGCTGGTCCTAATGTTCTCCATAGTGTGCTTTGGAAAAAGGAAACCTTGGTTTGAATCTCCTGTTCAGCTAGGGTCTTTCAGTGTACAGTTTGCATGTCCTCCCCTTTTCCCAAAGATATGTTACATTATTTAAAGTGATGATTCTAAATTTGATTTGCCACAGATGTGAAGCAGATGTGAAGTCTGTAAAATAAAACAGTCTATTAACATATGTTTGTTAAAGGTGGCTTGTATTCTAAAGGCTTTGAGTGTTGAGAAGGACTTGAAATACAATATGTAAATCCAAGTGCAGTCCATATCACATGAAAGATTAACATAACATTTGGGTCCTAAAACTAAAATGTAAGTACGTTAATCCTTCTGACAGCCAGCAGGAGGGGGACTTCCTCAGGTTCCAATAAGTCTGAGAAAATAACCTTATTCCTCACTTGATTTATTACGTCAGTAAACACTTTTCTAATGAGCTCAATTGCTAAATTAAAGTCCTATTTAATACAGCATGTTTTTCATTTAGTAAATTAGTCTCCCAATTAAGAATAAAATAGATCATAAAGCAGGGTATGCTTTATGTGATTGACAGTGTGCTAGCGTGCAAACAGAGGTTAAAGTGGGACGGAACGTTCTGGAACAGCATCCTGGCACATTCAGTGAAAGAGTAATGAAATCTAATAGGCAGTAAAATGCATAATAATATCAGCTGAGTTCCTTTTTGATGTACCACAGCCTGGTTTCCAGCTGATACCACAGAACTATTCCCTGCTACACGGTCTGCACACACTTTTCTTTCTTTCTCATTGCCTTCAGGCATTCATATGAGCAGACGGACAAGTTGAAGTCGTGATACTTCAGCATCTAGATGTTACAGAAGAGGACTGAACGCAGTTATCGTTTCTGAAGTGGAGGGTAAATTCAAATGCAGACGGTGCATATTGAAATTACCTGCATTTGAAACTGAATGCACACAATCTGCTAGCGAATAGAGGGCAGGGCAGAGTTGGGTGCCCATTATCACTGGTAGGTAAGGTTAGAGGGCACAGTCATCAATCTGAATTAAAACTCATGAGTCTCTTTAGTATCAATTACAATATTTTACCTTTACATTTTTAGCATACTGTGTAGGGGTTGGAAAACAGCCATGAGAGTTTGTGTATCATAGGTCCCTAGTACACCTCAGAGCCACACAAGCAGCACGGGTCAGCTTATCAGGGGAGCAATTTGTGAATAACATAGTGGGTATGTCCAAAAAATACATTCTCCCTTATTATCAGTGTTGACTTTGTGATGGGAAATTCATGAAATTACCTCGAGGTCGTATTCAATGAGACTTGGAAAAGTCTTTACTCAGGTTGTAGAGTTTGGTAGTTGAGAGACATTTCTCAGGGGGCGGTATTTTAATTGTCCACTGCTGGACATTAAAAATAAGGTTTTAGACACTTCTGCAATGACGTCACTTTTCTGACTCAGAGGCTGCATCCATTTTTTTTTTATGTACAGTCTGTGGTCCAAATACAAAAGATTTCCTTGAAATAAATCTCGTTTATTTGTGACTGTGTCAGGAAAACATCCTCTGGCTCTGCTCACACCTGTGACTCATTTGTGCTAGGCTGTAGGGCTTACAAAATTGATCTGATATGCACACACATGCACATGCATGTTAGTGCCTATAGTGTTGTGTGTCACCTTTCTTTTTGGAAACAAACACACACGTTATGGGGGTGAGAGAACTCACCAAAATACCACATTCACCCACACTTGTACCTGTATTTTTAGTGTGCAGGTTTTTTTTTATTTTTATAGACATTAAAACATTTATATGCAGGTGACAAATGAAAGGAAAACCTGAACCCTCAAGATGATTGGTGTCTCTCTTAGAGTATGTTGTCAGTGACATTTGCTAACATGGTTTGGATCCACTTGCCCTCTTAGAGGGAACCATTAGTTAAAATCAATGCATGATTTTATTTCTACTTTATTTTTTCTGGTTTCTTTCCAGTGCATGTGAAACAAGAGGTCAACAAATGGCCTGAAACGCGCAAAAACATCCTAATCTTCATCTTTAATGGACTATTATTTAATGGTTTTCTTCTCTATTTAAGAACTCATTCGCCCAAATTCTTTTTTTAAAAAAAGCACTTTTAACCTAGCAGGCACATACTACTCCATTGCCCAGGCACATACTAACATCCCTATTCTCCAAAGCGAACTCTTAGATCCACTGATAGCGGTCGTCTATCTATCCCACGGACTCGTCTGAAAACAAAGGGGGATCACGCATTTCAAACCCTGGCTCCTATACTGTGGAATGGTTTACCCCCCCCACTACGCACCATCGACACGATGGCTTCTTTCAAAAAACAGCTTAAAACTCATCTGTTTAGACAGGCATTTGGGAAATGTTAATGCGTAACATGTTGTTTTATTTTATATTTATATTGTACTATTGCTTTTTTGATATGCTTTTATACTTTCTTTATGTTGCTATATTGTTTGTTTGACATGTTTTCTTGTGAAGCACTTTGTAACAGCGTTTTGTCTTAAAAAAGTGCTATATAAATAAATTTTACTTACTTACTTACTTACTTACTAACATTGTATACTAAACGTCTAGAGCTCCTCTAGTCTGACAGTGAACACTTGAGGAGCCGGCGATTGAACCACTGATTTTCCAGTTAGTAGACAACCTGCTCTAGCTCCTGAGAGACAGAGCATGCCATGGCAGTGAAAAAAGCGACAGTTTTAGGAGGCGCTTTCAGGTTTAGGAGGCATGGGAAAATTGAATGGGAAGCTGGAGCTTTAATTACTAATCAGTGCTAGCCATTATCATAACTGATAGCATGCGTTCATAAATTATTTGTTTCTTCCTTATCAGAGAGACACCACTGAAAAACATCATCCCTTTATTTCAGGGTCACACACAGAACACATCAACAGCTATTTCTGTGGCTGTTTCACTTTGGTGGTTTTAATTCCTAAATCACAAGCAGAAAAAAAAAATACTGTGGGGAAAAGGAAACCTTAAAGAGCTGAAAGGATGAGGGAAAGGTGGTGACTGAGGTAGAAAAAAGAAACTTTCTGACAACTAATGCATCAGGAAGGTCCTCCGGCAGCACCACAGCAGCTTACGCACAACTGTTGCACACAAATGTGCTATTTATAGCATCCTCAATTAATCCCCCAATACACACATTAATGAATAAAAATGAGAGGTTTCACAAAATGTATTACACACTCATTTTTTACAAGGTAGTTTTATAATGGTAAATCCTACATATTAATTCAAGTAGGCGTGTGTGAACTGAAATCAATTATAAAGATGAGAAATTCAAGCTCTGTGAAATTAGCTTTTTTTTGCAGTTTTTGGTTCTCTCTTACCTTACTTTCATTTCCACTTCACAATGTTCAGCTTGACTTGCTCTAAACAAACAAACAAACATAAATGTGCAAAGTACTCAAGGGCTCACACACTCTCATCCCACATTCTTTCTTTGTAACTAGCAGTTTATGTGTGGTAAATGGCATATGCACACTCTCAGCCCAGTAAAACACCTACAGTATGGCGGACCATAGCGACCAGGGGTTACCACTGTGTCACTGACCAATCTCTAGGCCTGCATGCTGTGGGCTTAACAACTGATCCCAAAGCAATCTCCAGCAAATGCTATTCAACCAGTTGGGGAATGCACATTTTTCCATTGCAACTGGTGGTTACCAGATGTTCACTGACCATCCAACAAAATTAGAACAGACCAGAAACTAATTCCTGCTAAAACAGTTGGTCATGTGTTAATTTAGCTTTTACTAAATATACAAAAATATTTTTTGTTTTCTGTGACAAATGACTTCAGTGGTTCAATCAGGTTGCTAGGATGGGTGTTTTTTGAGAAATCTGATACGTCTAATTTGCCCATTCTGCACATTCACAATTTAATTAGGTGTTTTATTTTTAGATTCATAAGCTTAAACATCTCTTTTAAACTAAGCTGTTAACCTTTGTGAGCTGGAAGCAGACCATAAATTTTATGATCTGAATTATACAGTTACATGATCTTGTTATGTGCATTGCCAACTGAACGTCACCTCAGCTCAGTTTTCTTTAGCAATAATTCATTTGGCCCAAATGTCCCAGAAAAGATTGATTTGGCAACAGGACAGAGGACTGAATTTTGCAGCTCGGTGGGGAAATGAGAAAGAAATGAGTAAAGAGGACCATGTCATTTTTTTATGCTTCAGTAAATATAAGCAGGAGACAAGATAAAGTTTGGCATTTACATTTCCTATTTATGGGCACTATGTCAGGATAATTAGAGACTGCATGGGAAGAACTGTGAATATAACGGTGAATATGAAAAAGACTTAGATGTTTTTTTGTTGTTGTTTTTTTTACCTCCCTGACCTTTACTTCTCTTTAAGCCTATTCAAAGGTGGCGTTACACATTAAAATATGATCATTAAGGCTGCCATTGTCAGAGTCATCTTACGAACATCTTCAAGAAGTGCTCTACGTGTTATCTTTTCAACGCAAGTCTAAATTATTTCCTAAGCTTTTAACTTTTAACTTGCACATTTGTGTTGGGTGATGGGGAAACACACACACACACATATAACATGGATCTATTTTGGTAATGGGGTGAAATGCCCCCAGCAATGTCACTACGACAGCTTGTTTGCCGCATATGTGTCCTCATTTATCACTGTACACTGAATATGTGATTTTGTCTTCTCTCCTCCTGCATCAATGCAGGTTCACTGTGCACACATGGAGGAGAGGGATGTTGTTTGAGACGCCAGTATGGAAGCGGGGTGGAGGGTGTGTATAATTATCTGCTCCAGTGCATTAGCCTTTGGAAACTGAGACATGGGGGGGAAGACAGAAGTGGGGAGAGAGATAAAGTATACAGAGTATAAAGTGTAAGACTGAGAAAGGAGGAAGAAGAGAGGAAGAAGAGCATTAAGTGCAAGCCTGAGAGAGTGGGAAGGAGTAAAGCGAAGCTGCAGATATTTCATTTCAAAGTGAACAATATTAATGTGCGTGAAATACTTACCAGAGAATGTGAGGTCATAACTAAATTATGGACTTTCACCAGTGGGAATGGATGTGATGCTGCTTCCCACATCTATATTTGACATTAGCCTTACCATCTGTAAGGTTAGCCCATATTGTGTGCACTTTCTGAGCCTGTGTGTATATTTACTGTCATGGCAAAACGTGATCCTGGAGACAAACTGGTACTCTGCGTTAGAGGAAAGTACTTTTATAAGACATCTGTCTTTGTCAGGACAAGATCTTCTTAAAAATATTTTGCCATCATCGTGTTTGATATATTTTGCAGGTGTGTCGTTGAGGCAGGAGATTAAAAGAGCAATTTGGAAGTTAGTGCTAAGTTATTTGCTAATGCTAGCAGGCTTTTTAACAAACTGCAAACATAAGCTGTAGGAGTGAAACAAGTGGTGGTTGGTATGACCTTTTTGAAAATTCTGGTGGTTTTACAGTGTGTGTCATTATTTTTATTAATATTATTATTATTATGCATAAGTGGGCCTCTGCATTGGTTTAAAGTGGCTCATTCGTCAGTTTATCAGTGTATACACTATAAAGTCATGAAACCACACAGCCAAAACAGTATATATTGTTAAATACATTGTTTTGATATTATAACAAAAAAATCAACAAATAGGGACAGGGAATTTGGTTCTTTTTTTCAGTGTCACAACAAAGTGATTTGTTTAAAATGTATGTGCTACATATGTGGGTTATATGTTAGGCACTTTTTCCCCCTCCTGGCAGTTATTCTTGTTGAGATGACATGATGCAATCTAGTAAGAGTGGTTAGTTGCCTGGACTCACGAAATTCACAAGATCACACGAGATTTCAAACCACAGAGAAATCACTGGGGTTTTAAGAGGCAGACAACTATACACACACCACATGTATGCTGTTGCTATTTATTGTTGTGTAACCTGTCAAGGACAAAAACGTACAGAAAATTCTGGATCAAGCTTTTGTTAAGCCTGGATTGACAGCTCATGTCCTGGATTCAGTCCGTCAGTTGGTTCTCTCTGGGTACTCTGGTTTCCTCCCACAGTTAAAAGTCATGCAGTTATTAGGGATAAGTTAATTGGTGATTCTAAATACTACATTTAATTCTAAATTAAAAACTACATTTAATTCTAAATTAAATGTAGTATTTAAGTGACCAAGTAGTATTGGGGTAAAAGTCGAAGGATTAAAATATCCCAAGAACTCAACTTACTTCATCTAAACATGTTTCAATCACGTTTTATCAACACAAAATGCACAGACTTATTGAATATGAATAAGTTGTGTTTATTTAACTCAGTTGTTTAAGTTGCTGCCAAAGCAAAACTATATTGTGCAACCAGTGTCCACTATTGAATGAAGTAAATCCACCATGTTATTTTTTTCAGTGTAGAAGTGGAGTAAGTCAAAACCCTTAAATAAAAAACAGGAAATAAGAATATTTTCAGAGCATGTTTTGTATTCTTTTTTTCTTTGCCCTCGACTGTTTCCCTTTTCCTCCCCTGGTCTGTTGATTTGTGAAGGGAACCAGGCAAGTTGGTTCTTAACAGTGCACTTATTCTGCTTTTAGTTATGTCACTTTTTGTCCCCACTGTTTCTAAACAAAGTCAACATCTGGCTCATTAGTGTTTATACTTTCACAGCAGAGCTGTGAAGAGCATTTTTGAAATACTTCATGGGACATATTCTTTCTGTCATGGTCTGGGTCTGATGACCCAGAGCTCATGTATTTCTTGTATATGTTTTTCCATATGTTATGGTGGTTGTCTCTCCCTTTTTGTCCTTTCTCCCTGGGTGCTCCCGGATGTTTTGGGGTCGCTGAGGGGACTGCGACCCGGAAGTGTTCCCGCACTGGGGACTGCCGCACCTGCCGCCCATTAGCCCTCACCAGCTGCAGCTGATGGCTTCATGAGGGGCGCCTTATTTAAGAAGGTGGCGGAGCCCCAGTCGGCGCGGGATTATACTAAGTCGAACCTGTTAAGTACCTCCGTAGATTAGTGTGTTGTGATCGGCTTCGCTACTAAAGGCTGCCTGCTGAGCTGTGTGTGTTTTTGTGTCACCAGGAGTCGGGAGTCAGGAACGTCGTCACGAGGGGAAATCACAGAGTGGAATCGGGTTTTTGGAGTTGTCACCTTTTCACTGCTATGGACACGTGCACTGTGTGGGATTCTTGGAGGAATCGCCACAGGAGTCACAGTGCTTGAATTGTATATAGTTGTCGTTTCTGTCCACTCGCCATAAATAAATCCACTGTCCTTCACTTGAGTCTCGCGTTTGGGCCCTACTTTCTCTACAACTCCACGGTCTGCCGTCGCAGCCCGTGACACTTTCAACCTTTGTAGCCCTAATTAATCTGTTTAGAGGAAAATCTGTTAGCTTTGCATACCTGTGGTACCCACGCTTTACCTGGTTTACTGTTCCTGTGTGTAAGTGGTGCCCACAATGTAAGAGCTACACATAAATAGTAGAAATCAAGTAAAAAAAAAAAATTTATCAATAACACACACCCACACATATATGTGCAGCTCCTGTATTTGCAATTTTGTTGTCTAATACCCTGAATATGTGATTTGTATGTCTAATCTTGTCTTCATCCTCTTATATCTCACAAATTGTTGTATCGTTTATTGTTTCGCAATTTTTGTGTTAGTGCCTGTAGAATAAGTTATTTGGTGCACTGACTGTTGTTTCATGTTTATTTTTATCCCATGTAATTAGAATCATATTGATATGTGTCACTTGTTAAAACACTCATCAGTGCTCTTTTTATGCACTACTACAATGTTGTAAAACTACTTGAAAAACCACAGCTGGTGTTTTTCACTGGTATTTGAAATTTTCAGGTTATTATGTGCAACACACATCACAGATAACAGTCTTTACATGTAGTGCATATTTCCACAAGTGTTAGAGGTAATTCAATCCTCAGTTCAAACAATTTGCCTTGTTCTTCATCTTATCTTTAAACATTACAGTAAAGATACTTTACTGGTTTGACCTTTTGTCTAAAAAAACATATTTTTCTGTAATTTAGGCTCAACCCTGTTGTGGTGTGGTTGGTGCAGCTTTGAAGTTTGGTTTTTCTGTTTCTCCAACCTTTTTGCTGTTAGTCTCAGGTGGAGTTGCTGGGCTGGGTCCTCTCACGAGGTCCGTCCCTGGGCAGTTTCCCCACAGTTCTTTCCTTCCTACACCTGTCTACACTCGTATGCTGTATGTGGAAACCTCCAGCCAAGCTTAAACCTTCATCTCGTTGTCTGCAGCCTGTCAGAGGAAAGGCTCACTTGCTCACCTGCCTGTGAACTCTGGCTGTTGCACTTAGTAACTTTTGGTTTGCTGCCAGCTGCCCACAGACCCCGTCTGTGACTCCATTGTTCTACAACACAAGCAAGACTGACACAGTTTATCAAACTCATCTCTGCAAACCAAAAGTCTTCTGTACTTGTGTAAGCTCACTTTCTCCTCTCTGGCAGAGCTCCTGTGTGTGACACTATTGTGCTGCAGGACCTTTCTATCTCCAGCCTACTAGTTTTTCACAATTCACTCTTTATCAATAAATGTCTTAAACTTTCTAGCTGTCACTATTTGCCACATTATGACAAACACACTGACAGAAACCATGATGTTAGTACTTTTCCTCTCAGGCTTTTTTTTCTTGTGTTTTTTCTCAAATAGGCTACAGAGTGGTAATATGATGTTGGAAAAGCCCGTAGAGGGGCATTATTGTTTTTGCCAGTCTTAAATAAACTGTTATAAAACTCAGACTCCAGTGAAGCAGATATATTTATTCATGATTTTAGATGGATCGTTTGGAAAAAAAAACCATGAAGTGTGAAACACAGACAGAGAGCAGATGCTAACTTCCATAAAGGTACTTCCATCTGTCTATTTTATGCAAACAAATACTAGAAACCTAAAAACAAGTAAATATGATATAAAAAACGTTTACAATTTTTTGTGGAATGAAATTTTTTTTGTTGCACAGTGTTTATGAGCAGTGAGCAAAAAATGTATACAGTACATTCAGGAGTCCTTAATCACCTGAAACAATTAAGCTATGTGGGTTAACAATGTCTGTTAAAACACTTTTCCGTGATTATCTTCATGCTGACTTGAAATAAAATTTCCCTGTCTGCAGGTACTGCAGCTTACTGAAATTTCTGCGTGCGTGTATGTTTCACGTCTTGGTGAGTCAATGCGTGAAATAGACACGGTGGAGTGGCATGTCTATTACCCGGGTTATATCGGGTTGAAAAAGAAAGAAAGTAGATCTGAGATCTGTGATATTAAACCTTGAGATCTTTGTTGATCACCGACTAGATGGTAATCTTCCTCAAATTCATATATCTTAAAACAAAGTACTAAATCTGAAGGACATGATGTATAGTTGAGTCTTCAAATATTGCACAGTGGCACTGTTTTTGTAATTCTGCCCTTGTAAACCACCAGAGTAAGTCAGATAATGAAAGTGTGATTGAAGTGCAGACTTTCAGCTTTAATTAAAGAGGTTTAACAAAAGTATGGCATTAAATGATTATGTAATACAACCATTTTTATCCACAGTCCCCCATTTTCAAAAGTTCCAAATTAACGGTATAATTGACTGACAATCAGCTCATTTTTCCATGCTGAGTTGGAGTGTTGAAGTTGTACTTGGTAGTTTTTTACTGTGATTCTCAATCTGAGACGTGAAAAAAAAACAATAAATTAGCCACAGGATACAACTAAAGTTTGGTTAATAAAACAATAAAATAGGTATATTCTTACCAACATCAAGATCAACAATCAAGAGCTGCCTTCATCAATGGAAATACAGAGTTTACAACAAAGTGCAAACACTGGTTACACTCAAGAACAGGAAGAATGGATTAGTGTTTGACAGAAAACATTCAAAAGAGCCTGTAAAATTCCAGAAAACATTTTTAGGACTTCTTAGAACAAACACCAACTTGTACCAGATCATGATGGTGTTTATAGGTTGCAAATGTACAGGCTTTACAAATGCTGGAAACAGATCACACTGCAAATGTATAATGACCCAAAGCATAATGCAAAAGCAACCCAAAAATCATATATGCACATTCATATTTTACTTGTTTTTTTTTTTTTAATTTGTCGGAAGTTTCAATAAACACTCATTTAAAAAAATCAGGTAATTGATTCATGGTTTAGGCTTCAAAGCCTCTTGAATTAAAACAAAGTCCAAACTGTAACTATCCATAAACTTGTGCACTTAACTGTATGTATCATCAATATATCATCAGGGTTAAGTGCATATTAACACCAAATTGGGACTTTGCTGAGAACATGACAGATTGGCGAATTGTTACACTGAAACACCTTAATCCATCAGAGATACAGCCAGACCTCTGCAGCCAAGCGCAGCAGCTTGTTTGCTCGGTCTGGGCAAATAAGAAAGAGAAATCAATAAAAGAAGAAAATACAAAATCATTTTCTAATTCATGTCTCAGCAGCAGATGGAGCAGGCGACGTAGATTAGTAGTAATAGTATTGTCCATTTGCCTCATATTGATGGACAGCCAGTGATGGCGATGACGTCAGGCGATAACGAGGCTTCCATTCAAAGCAACACGTGATTGTTATTCAGCAAATATGTAGCTGCTGTGAGGCCAGTCTGCAAGGCAGTCACAGCCCTGTAGCCAGCAGCTAAAGATAGCGCCATTCAACACAGATGATGTAATGAGAGTTTAAAAAAAGTAAAACCTAAACAGCCTGGAGAAAAACCAAAAAAAACCAAACAAACTGTGTGCCTGTTGTTCACAGCAATGACTCTTACAGCAGCAGTGAGGCCAAGAAAAGAAAAGCTGTAACAATGCTGGGGCGCCATTACCAGTGTAGTTATCTGCAAATGTAGCATTGCACTGGGTAATATTTATCACTAATGAGATAAATAATGCTGCTGTTTGTCCAGAGTTTAGCCCCGGAGTACTACATCAGCTCTGATAAATGAGATTTCTGAGGTTAAATAGCAAAAACAACGCTGAGAGGGAAGTGTATGGCAAAATGGACCCACATATGAGCGAGATGAATATCACACATGTAAATGCTTTTAAATACTCTCTCATGTGCTTCTAAAGATGCTAACATGAATAAATAAAACTGATCCTAAAATCTTTAAAGAGCATAGAAAAGAACATTAAGGTAAAAAGAGTAAAAAAGGAAGACAGCGTGATAATGAATGGAGAGTCAAAACAAGTGAGCAGGCACATAACTCAGGGAACTGGGAAGTCACATGAAAAAGCCTCAAATGCAATGAGAGGAACTTCAGAGATCACACCAGCTGCCACTCATCTGACTGTAGCATGCACAGGAATCAATAACAAAGAGACAGGTACAGAAGGCCATCCTTCAGCTGAGACTCCCAGGCTCTTACAAGACTTCCAGTTATCACGCAATCTCACTGCTAAGTGGGGAAAAAGGATTTCTAGAAAATTCTAGCAGACATGCACAAATAATGACACCTGTCTGTTAAATTTATAGTTCGGATGCACTTATATCTCCATGGTTTCAAAACCAGTCAGCATCTGTATTGTTTCTCACTGAGGGACAATATCGACCTAATGGAATTTTTTTATTTTCTTTGTTTTTGTATGGATTTTATAGGTCTTTCTCCCTGGCTGGAGAGCTGCATTCATCTCTTTTATTAAGTAAGTCTGCTACTACATAATACACCAATCAGCCACAACTTTAAACCTGCTGCCAGGTGAAGGGAATTACATTGATTGGTTGATTAAAGTAGCACCTGTCAAGGGGTGGGGATATATCAGGGAGCAAATGAACAGTCAGCTCTTGAGACGTTGGAAGCAGAATAAACGTGCAAGCAGAAGGAAAGAAGTGAATTGAACAGAGGAGGAGCCGGAGAGGTGCTCTGTTATGCGGGGGAGACCTTGGCATTCACATAGCTCTCTGGCATTCATGTGGATGTTACTTTGACACGTACCGCCCACATAAACACTGGTGCAGACCACATACACCCCATTATGGCAACAGTATTCTCTGATGGCAGGGACCTCTTCCAGCAGGAAAACAGACTGTGCTACAGTGCAAAAAAAATGCTCGGGAAGGGTTTAAGGAACATAATAAATGGTTCGAGACACCTTTCAGGGGTCTTGTGAAGTCCATGCCTTGGGGTCAGAGCTGTTTCTGCTGCACAATGGAAACCTACACAATACTCAGGCAGGTGGTGGCTGTGTATAGTGACAGAAGTGTGCACCTAGTGGTGTGTAGCAAGACCGTGCCACCTTCAGAGATTTGCAATAAATCATGTTACAATATCCATATGTGCATTTTATCAAATGATCTCTGAATGCAACATAAAACAAAGGAGTGCACAGATTTTAGTAATTATCTAGAATATTGATGTTGATGTGTGTGCATGTGTGTGTGTCCGTTTTCAAACAGCCCCTATGTAGCAAAAAGCATAGATTTCCATTTATATTTAAAATTATGAATGTTACAGCAAGGGTGTTATAGTACAGTGGTACTGACCATGTATAACCTTTTTTTTTCTTAAAAAAGGACAAAAATAACATCTTAATGTGCTACATTATGTGTTACATTTTCTTTTGTTTGTGGAAAAAACTCTTTATCTGTGTATACTCATACTTTGAATGCAATTGATTTTCAACAAATTTTCATAGGTAACACAAAATTATAGCCATTGTGATTTTCTTTGATCATGAAAGTCATGCTGTGAAAGTCTGATGTTTCCGCCCCATGGTACAGTTTGAATTACAGAGAGCTCTGTAGGTGGGCATTTGAAATTAAGAATTTGAGTTCTCAGAAACCGAGAGGATAGTTTCAAAGCTGTGGAGTCCATTTTAAGTACATTTTGTTGTAGAAATCTGTACTGGATCATAGAGTTGGAGGTGTCGAGACCGGTCTCGAGACCACTTTTACATGGTCTTGGTCTTGTTTTGGTCTCGGATCCCTCGGTATTGTCTAGGTCTCGCTGTCTCAGATCGACATAGTGGTCGGAAGATTTGGAGTGAACAGTATCCATGACACACAACGTAACGTTTGATAATGTGTCATGCGCAAAAGCATCAGCTCTGAGAGCCATGCTTAGAGAGTGCTTTGTAGTGAATCAGAAGAGTCGACTCTCATTGAGAGAGAGCCGGCTCCTCACTTAACTTCGTTTCACTGCTCAGCTCTCACACAGTGGCTCAGCTATGCTCCAGTCCCTCCATATTGTGGCCAATCACATGCGAGGATACAGGATAATATCATTATGTGGAAAAACAGAGAGGGTGAGAGACGCGACAGTCAAGTGGAGCGTGCGTCTGTCCTCTCAGTAAGTGAGTGAAACAGTAGACAGCGGTGAGGAGGGCTGTGCGAGTGCATTGCAAAAACACATAAATATGCCTGACACCCGTAAACAAAGCAGCAACTGGCTGCAGTTTAAAGACTTTATTGTCTCGGTCTCTGTCTTGGTCTCGTCTCGACTTTGCCTTGGTCTTGACTAAGTCTGTCTTGGTCTTGGTCTTGTCTTGGTCTCGATACCCTCTGGTCTTGGTATTGTCTTGGTCTTGGTTTAGGCGGTCTTGACTACAAGTCTACTGGATCGTCTTCTCTGTTATATTGTGTATTAAACCACATATTATTAAGCCACACATACATGAAAAGCGTATGCGTAAGATCAAAAGGAATATCTATAATAAGTCATGTGCCTGCTTTCCTAGGTGTTAGGCTGCCTGTCTGTCTGCTGTCAATCTCAATACTGAGATCATTACTCTAGTCCAAACATCTTCTTGCCTGCCTTCTTTGAGCAAATCAACCTCTACTTTGTGTGGTTTAAATCTCTGCTCACTGCCAGTTTTCCTTTTTAGGCTCTCTTTATGCAACAAACCTCCTCCCCATCTCACACACACCTCAGTCAGAGCTCCATCCAAACCTCAGTTTCCATCTTCGCCACAAGACTCAGCGTCTGGACTCCAGGAGGTCCTGTCCTAAATCCTATGACTGCTGGGACTCAGTTCTGCCAGGATTGGGTCTTCAGAGTCTTATCACCGAATACATTCATTTCCCTATCTCAATAAATCATGCTCATCTCTTTCAAGTGACCACTCCCTATTAAAATTAAATCAAAAGAGCCTTTCTGTGTATTATTAAAATTTAAGTCAATAGCATTGAGATTTTGATAAACATTAATTTCTTTTTAAACATAATTTAAGAAGTTGATAGTGCAAAGTGCTGGCTTTGGTTATTTGCTGATTACAGATTTTTGTATACGTGACATAATTTACAGAGTAAGGGCAGCACGTTTGCTTGGTGATTAGCGCTGGTGCCTCACAGCAAGAAGGTCCTGAGTTCAAGTCCACCACCTGGCCGGGGCCTTTTTGTGTGGAGTTTGTGTGGGCTCTCTCTGGGTGCTGCGGCTCCCTCCCACAGTCCAAAGTCATGCAGTTAGTGGGGTTAGCTTAACTGATGATTCTAAACTGCCCGTGAGTGTGAATGCTTGTCTGTGTCTCTGTGTTAGACCTGTGAAAGATTGGTGATCTGTCCAGGGTGTACCCCTCCTTCTGCCCGGTGGTAGCTTGGATAGGCTCCAGCCTGCCCACAACCCTGATAAGGACAGAAAATGGATGGATGCATGAATTATGAGTGTAATTATTTTTGTTATTTTGTATTTTTGTGTATATAGCATATGTGTAACATTCATTTCACTGTTGAGAAAAATCAGTTTAAATGTTTACTAATAAATATGTTAACTGATAAGTATCGTTTTTTGTTTTCCAAAACAAAATATGTATTTAGGAACATTGTATATGTATTCAAATTGTTATGTATTTCAACAGTTACAGTGGGGCAAAAAAGTATTTAGTCAGCCACCGATTGTGCAAGTTCCCCCACCTAAAATGATGACAGAGGTCAGTAATTTGCACCAGAGGTACACTTCAACTGTGAGAGACAGAATGTGAAAAAAAAAATCCATGAATCCACATGGTAGGATTTGTAAAGAATTTATTCGTAAATCAGGGTGGAAAATAAGTATTTGGTCACCTCAAACAAGGAAAATCTCTGGCTCTCACAGACCTGTAACGTCTTCTGTAAGACGCTTTTCTGTCCCCCGCTCGTTACCTGTATGAATGGCACCTGTTTGAACTCATCATCTGTATAAAAGACACCTGTCCACAGCCTCAAACAGTCAGACTCCAAACTCCGCCATGGCCAAGACCAAAGAGCTTTCGAAGGACACCAGGAAAAGTATTGTAGACCTGCACCAGACTTGGAAGAGTGAATCTACAATAGGCAAGCAGCTTGGTGTGAAAAAATCAACTGTGGGAGCAATCATCAGAAAATGGAAGACATACAAGACCACTGATAATCTCCCTCGATCTGGGGCTCCACGCAAGATCTCATCCCGTGGGGTCAAAATGATCATGAGAACGGTGAGCAAAGATCCCAGAACCACACGGGGGGACCTGGTGAATGACCTGCAGAGAGCTGGGACCAAAGTAACAAAGGTCACCATCAGTAACACACTACAACGGCAGGGAATCAAATCCCGCAGTGCCAGATGTGTTCCGCTGCTGAAGCCAGTGCATGTCCAGGCCCGTCCGAAGTTTGCCAGAGAGCACATGGATGATACAGCAGAGGATTGGGAGAATGTCATGTGGTCAGATGAAACCAAAGTAGAACTTTTTGGTATAAACTCAACTCGTCGTGTTTGGAGGAAGAAGAATACTGAGTTGCATCCCAAGAACACCATACCTACTGTGAAGCATGGGGGTGGAAACATCATGCTATGGGGCTGTTTTTCTGCCAAGGGGACAGGACGACTGATCCGTGTTAAGGACAGAATGAATGGGGCCATGTATCGTGAGATTTTGAGCCAAAACCTCCTTCCATCAGTGAGAACTTTGAAGATGAAACGAGGCTGGGTCTTCCAACATGACAATGATCCAAAACACACCGCCCGGGCAACAAAGGAGTGGCTCCGTAAGAAGCATTTGAAAGTCCTGGAGTGGCCTAGCCAGTCTCCAGACCTCAACCCCATAGAAAATCTGTGGCGGGAGTTGAAAGTCCGTGTTGCTCGGCGACAGCCCCAAAACATCACTGCTCTCGAGAAGATCTGCATGGAGGAATGGGCCAAAATACCAGCTACTGTGTGTGCAAACCTGGTAAAGACCTATAGTAAACGTTTGACCTCTGTTATTGCCAACAAAGGTTATGTTACAAAGTATTGAGTTGTATTTTTGTTATTGACCAAATACTTATTTGCCACCCTGATTTACGAATAAATTCTTTACAAATCCTACCATGTGGATTCATGGATTTTTTTTTTTCACATTCTGTCTCTCACAGTTGAAGTGTACCTCTGGTGCAAATTACTGACCTCTGTCATCATTTTAGATGGGGGAACTTGCACAATCGGTGGCTGACTAAATACTTTTTTGCCCCACTGTATGTAAATCACAGTAACAGCTTATAACAAAATCAAAATAAGATAATAGAATCCATATATATCATTTCTTATATGTCTATGTGTTGTCAGTCCAAACAAAGGCAGTAGGAAACATAGTTTTTAGTAGTTTTATATGACAAATTAAATACTGAATTAAATTGAATGTAAATACCTAGCCTGGCCAGTGTGACTGTAGTAATGTAGCCCAACTTTGTTTTTAACAGTATATTCTTTTAAGGTTATCTTTGGTTGGTTTGTACCTCATAGTGTGATCAAGAACCACCTCTTTGTAGTCACGACTGCATATTTTACCAGCTTTGTGTCAACGCCTGTCAGCTCACATGTCAAACAGAACAAAATCTCAGTCTGAAGGGGCCTCTAACCCACTTCAGATGAGGGAAATTTCTCAATGATTGCTTGAAAGCACGAAGCTTCATGGTTCAAATGTTGTAAACTATATTTAGCTGCCGACATCGCGGCGATGATAGCAGCAGCAGAAGTTGTTATTGTGCATTATAGTTTTTTAGTGTCTGGGTGATGCTTCATTGTAGTCAGGTGCTTTTGTGAGAAACACAAAAACACACGCTTACAACCTCACAAAAAGCAAAAATAATGAAAAAATTAAATAAAAAGACAAGATAGTGAATGTTTATGCAGGGATGTAAAAATACCAAGCGAGCTTTTGATTTGTTTACTCATCAGTTTCCATGTTGCTGCTGTGACTGTCTTGAGATAAAAATGCAGCATATTGAAAGCACCTAGACATGTAAAAGTGAGCAAAAAAAACCAACTGACTTTTTGTTTTTTTGTTTTTACATCTCATAGTGAATGCAGTGCTGTAGTGCTGTTCTCTCGGAGCACCTGTGACCTTTCTCTGGCAGCCTGGCCGGTTGGGTAGACACCACAGGGCCAATTTATTGGCAGGCAGAAGGCTGAGGAAACACAAGTAACTGGCAGAGGACCTCCCACCCGAAACCAGACCTCATTTCCACACACACACATACGGCCACCCTCACACCTCTGTGGCCTCACCCCTCTCTCTGTTTATCTCCCCTCAACTCAGGAAATGTCCGCTTCGTCATCACTGATCTAAGGCGTGTTCATGCAGTCGGTAGTCATGCATGCCATTACGCTGTGTGGAGGTTTTTATCTCCCTGTAGTTCTCTCTCCCGCCCCCGCAAGAGTGAAGACTGGTTCCTTGTGGGCTCCTGTGTGTGTGTGTGTTCAGTGGGAGAATATGCATTTTTAAAACTCAACCCTGAGCTCACTGCTGTCCTGTTCCTTTCCTGCTGATTAGCCAAGGATACGGGGGATTATCAGGGCCGGGGGACAAAAATACAGCGAAGAATGAGGGAGGAAAAAAATGGAAGCATGGTGGTTTTAAAAGAAGGTTTCCTTTTGAAGACTTTGATGGGCGTGCGGCGCAAGGGACATGCATGTTGGAAGCCCTGTGGCAAAACCTTCGGCCAAAGACTCGAAACTGGAGCAAAAAACATGCAGTGACTCACAAGTAAAGGAAGAACCTTTGAATTCACAGTGCCAGAGCTGTATCCACTAGATTTATTATATAATGCTACAAATTATGTTGATGTGAATCCTGTAGCGACATCAACTTCATCTTACTCTGAATGATATTAATAGGCTGGGAAAAGTAATATTTAAAAAAACGGTATAATCGTAATCACATAACACAATAACACAACATTGGACCAACACTGATTGATTACATAACTGTTTAATTAGAAAGCATTAGTTTAAGTTTGATGCACCAAATAAAATACCAACAGTTTTTTATAGACTGGATGATATCCTCACTTACATATGCTACTTCCTCACTCTCTTTTAAACTCTATTTTTTTTGTCTTATTTTTGTTCTGTATTAAGCACTTTTGTGTGTGACTCTGATTTCATGGCACAACAAAACTTTTGAATTTTACATGTATAGCAGTAATAAAACTGTATAAATATAATAACAGCAACTATATATACACTAGTACTGATAATAACTGTGATTATAAATAAATTGTTAGTTAGATACGTTTATTTCGAACATTTTAAAATAATTAAGTACAACTGACATATAAAACAACAAAACAAAATACCAAATATATTAATCATGTGTATATAAGTAAGTCCAATTTTATGCTCGAAAAGGAAGGAAATGAAAATGTACATGATCCTCCCTTTCCAGTTTATCCCGTTCATTTAAACAATTTTTTTAGTAACTGCTACACTGTAGCTTTATCTTATACACACACACACGTACACACTCACTACTGCTAATGCAGTACCCTTTTCTGTGGCAAAAAGAAACAATAAGACTATAAGACTTAAAATAAATATAATAGATCCACTTTAAGAACTCTGATATTTTTTTGGTCACCGGTTCCTCCATTATAGTAACTTTATATCTAAACGTGAATTATGCTCTTTTAGTCGTGAATATTTAATGATGAACATTTAATAAATATTTCATATGACCTTCAATGTGTTGAACGGATGCATGTGCAGGCTTTTTAAAGTCTTAAAGTCTGTCTGTTTTCACCTTAAAGTTTTACCAGTGGATATAAGGTCTTTATGTCAGCCATGGTCTAAAATCTTTAACCATGCCAGGACAATTGACCTACTGTATGCTAATGTGAGAGATGCATACAGAGCCACCCCCCTCCCCCCCACTAGGGAAGTCAGACCACAACCTGGTTTACCTACAGCCACAATACACACCCCTCGTCCAAAGGCAGCCGGTCACAACGCGCTCCATCCGGAGATGGACCCCAGAAAAGGAGGATGCTCTGAGGGACTGTTATGACACCACAGACTGGGATGTGCTCCTGAGCCCACATGGTGAGGACATAGAGGGGGCGACACACTGTCTTACAGACTACCTCAACTTTTGTGTGGACACGGTCGCCCCTGCTAAGACGGTACGGTGTTATCCTAATAACAAACCGTGGGTAACACAGGAAGTCAAAGCTGTCCTCAACATGAAGAAGAAGGCTTTCAGGAGCAAAGTGAAGGAGGAGATGAAGGCAGCACAGCGGGAGGTGAAACGCTGCCTGAGGGAAGCAAAGGACACCTACAGGAGGAAGGTGGAGCAGAAGTTGGAGAGGAACAATATGAGGGAGGTCTGGAATGGTGTGAAAACCATCACAGGCCACAACACCAAGAAAAGCACAGTGGGGGGGACTGTGGAGAAGGCAAACGAACTCAACAACTTCTTCAACAGGTTTGACCAGCCCACAACCCCCCCACCCTCACCTTCACTACAGAGTCCAATCCCCACTCTCCTACCTCCCTCGCTTCCCCCCCTTCCTGACACCATGACACCCCCCTCCTCCAATCCCTCTCTCAGCAGCAAGACATCTCCCCCCCTCCCCTCTTCCCAAACATCTCCCAGTGTCACAGTGGATCAGGTCAGGAGACAACTGAGGAAGCTTCGCCCCAGAAAGGCAGCAGGCCCAGACAAGGTGTGTCCTAGGATGCTAAAGGCGTGTGCTGCTGAACTTGGGGAGCCGCTACAACGAGTCTTCAACCTCAGTCTGCGACTGGGGAGAGTGCCCGCCCTATGGAAGACATCCTGCATCGTCCCGGTCCCCAAAAAGAACCGGCCCAATGAGCTGAATGACTTCCGACCGGTGGCACTGACGTCACATCTTATGAAGACTCTAGAGCGGCTCTTCCTCAACCTCCTCCGACCACAGGTACAACATGCCCAGGACCCACTACAGTTTGCATACAAGGCGGGTGTCGGAGTGGAGGATGCCATCCTGTACCTCCTACACAGAGCCCACTCACACCTGGATGGGGGAAAAGGCACGGTCAGGATCCTGTTTCTTGACTTTTCCAGTGCCTTTAATACCATCCGGCCCTGTATGCTTCAAGAAAAACTGAACAGGATGGAGGTGGACCCCTGCCTGGTGGCTTGGATCTCCGACTACCTCACCGACAGACCACAGTACGTCAGGCTGAAGGACATCACGTCTGACACAGTGGTCAGCAGCACAGGAGCACCACAGGGAACTGTGCTGTCCCCTCTTCACCCTGTACACCTCTGACTTCTGCTACAACTCTGAATTATGCCACATTCAGAAGTTTGCAGACGACACAGCCATCATGGGGTGTATCTGGGATGATCAGGAAGAGGAGTACAGAAGTCTGGTGAGGAACTTTGTCGCATGGAGTCACACAAACCACCTGCAACTCAACACCTCAAAGACTAAGGAACTGGTTGTGGACTTCGGGAGGTCTAGAGCAGGTCCACTGCCGGTTCAGATAGAGGGGGAGGAGGTGGAGGTGGTCAACAAGTACAAGTACCTCGGGCTGTGGGTGGACAATAAACTGGACTGGTCATGCAACACAGAGTACCTGTATAAAAAAGCCCAAAGCCGACTGTACTTCCTCAGGAGGCTGAGGTCTTTTAACATCTGCAGGAAGCTCCTGAGGATGTTTTACCAGTCGGTGGTTGCTGGAGTACTTTTCTATGCTGTGGTGTGCTGGGGGAGCAGCACAGCAAAGAAGGACTCATCCAGGCTGGAGAAACTGATCAGGAGGGCTAGCTCTGTGGTCGGCATGAAGCTGGACACTCTGGTGACAGTGGCAGAGAAAAGGACATTAAAGAAACTGATGGACATTATGGACAATGCCAGGCATCCTCTGCACACGGCCATTAACAACCAGACGAGTCTGTTCAGTGACAGGTTGCTTCTCCCAAAGACAAGAACTAACAGACTTAAAAACTCCTTTGTCCCACACGCCATCAAACTGTTTAACTCCTCTCTGGAGGGGAGAGGGAGGGGAAACAGGAGGACAAAGGAGGGAACAACTAAGCTGTAGTGCCTCTTCACCTCACTGTGCAATACCTTTTGTGCAATACTTTTGTAAATAGTCAACGGTGCAATAGACTAAATACTTGAAATGTGCAATTCACTTGTATTTTTATTTTTATTCCTATTTATTCTATTTATCCCCTTCGTATATTTTATTTATATTGTCTCTGTATTTATATATGTGTGTGTGTGTGTGTGTGTGTGTGTGTGTGTGTGTGTGTGTGTGTGTGTGTGTGTGTGTGTGTGTGTGTGTGTGTGTGTATTATATATATATATATATATATATAATATTCTGTAACTCTGTAACTTCTGTCGGTGCTGTGCTTTTTTGGAAATCGAATTTCCCAGAGGAACCCACCCGAGGGATTAATAAAGTTCTATCTTATCTTATCTTATCTTATCTTATCTTATCTTATCTTATCTTAAATCAGCTAAAAATAAGTCTCATAGTTGAATTATCTAGTAGTGTCTGAATTTTCCAAAGAAGGGGGAATAATAGGGTGTAATTTTAAGAACGCTGAGTACTACTGGACTTTCGTGTAAAAAACAAAAAAAAGAAGAAAAAAAAAAAGAAAAAGGCATGTCAGACCTTTAAACCACATCTAGAGGGGTCTTTAAAATTTAAAGCCACATTTCTGATATGCTTTAACTCACTGATAAAAAAAACCAAAAGAGGAAAGGTAAGTGAGTGGAAACATTGCACCATTCATGCTGTTTTAGTTGTTAGAAAGTCACTGCTGCATCACCTCTACAGAAAATATATTAGTTTCACAATTGAAGCATATCAGTTGTTATGGATGGGAATCAAGAATCGGTGGTGCATTATGTGTGGACACTATGAACATGCAAAGAACAAGAGTGCAATAGTGACGCGCAAGCTGATTTCAGGACAGAAACAGCTGCATTATACTTAAAACACAATTTTCGCTCTTTGCAAGCATGTTCACATAAAGCATGCTAATGCTAAGCTAGCCAAGAACCGAGATTGATGATATAGGTGAGTGAATGCTGACCCCAGCCAAGCAATCAGACACTGAACTTAAATAGGTAACAACCCCCCACAAAAAAAACAAAACAAAACAGTGATGGCAGGCTTGTAGCATCCATTTCATGTGTAAAAATTGGATGTGTCCTCATTAGGATAGGGACTTGTCTTACTGCGTAGTCTATAGGTTTGGATTGTTGTTGTAATGAATGTGTATGTAATGTATATTGTAATGACACTAACACTGATCACAAAAAGAGGGTAAAAGGTGGAGCCACTCTCAAAGTGGAGCCAATGTGAACCCAATTTGAATCGATAAAAGCATTAATATGTGACATCAATAATTGAATCAGCATTGCAAATTTTTTCATTACCCATCTACACCTGCAAAGTAAAAATTGTGGCGCAGAAATCTATGCTTACAAGCTAGTCGTCTGTTACCCACAATGTCGAAGAATTGGAAACCTGTGCCATGCGTTCTGATGCAACTGAAGTCAGACCAAGACATTTTATTTAAATGAAAAATATAGTGCGGAAATAATTACATTATTATGAATAAGGAAGGCAGAGGCTTACTTTTACACTAAAAAGCCTTTCTTGGCATATAGTGTATAGAGTAATGTTTAGTCAATTCAAGACTAGGTCTACACACAAAGAACAAACAGAGAATTAATAACATTTCCATTGAACCGTTTCCCAATGACAAATTTCCCTGCCTCCACACGGTATCAATAACACGAATTGCTTCTGAGGTCAATCCGTATTGTTTTGTCAAATGCACGTTTGAACAGACTGAGCTCATTTATCCTGCAGCCAAGACAAGCCGAGTATCCCATTTCTTGAATTCCATAGATGCAACCCTCTCAGTGGTCTCAGTCAATATGGATTTGATCAAATGTGATGCCTCTGCCGCTGCGATTAATCTCTGCCGCCTTTTTTTTTTTTCGGTCCCTGTCTGCCGCCCACTTACATCCCAGCATCCCTCTGAAGCCAGCAGACTGACAGCAACATAACTCATGAGGCTGCATTAAAAACACATTAGGCCAGCGGAAGAAATTAAGGTTGGACTTATCTGATAGAAAGTACCTGCTCCAGAATGAACTGAGTGCCAATGTCCTCATGCATCACCATCGCGTCTCTGTTGTGACTTATGGACTCACTGAATGCACTCCCAGGCACTTTTAGGGAGTCTAAGCTATATGAATATATTGAATTTATGATATCTCAAAGGACTACCCCGCTTTCTCTTTCCCTCTACATTTTTGTTCTTCTTCCAATGAAGAGTCAAAGAGATGGCACTGTTCAAAAGCAGATGTGAAGACCAGAGCAAGGGCCTCATCAATTAGTCTTTCCTAACAGATAGTGATAGGTAAGATGTATGAAGCAACAGTAACAAATAGCAGAGACACAAATTAACTAAGACTAGACAAATCAGGAACCTTAAAATGTAAAAAAACAAAAAAAGTTTGTGGTTTGATGTTTGGTTACTGTTTTGGTCTACAAGATTTTGTCTTTTGTTCTGCTTTCCATATGAGCTTTTCTTGTCTGTTTTAATTAAATAACTTATTCTCTTTGCTTGTGTGTTTTTTCTGGTTTTACTTCATGTCTTCATCTCATTCTCTCTGGTGTGATTCTGCCTCTGCCCCACCTCTGCAGTCCTATACGATCTTTATCATTATTTATTATTATCATGTATTATTAGCTGACTATTTTATTTCTCAAATGGTTACTTAGACATATTCCTACCTGTTTATTACATTCCTCTCTGTGCCATTTCGGTATGCGGTTCTGGTTTATGTATTTATTTATTTATTTATTTATTTATTTATTTATTTATTATCAGTAGTAGTAGTAGTATTCCTGATATTCGAGCTTCAGTCTTTTACCTTTAGCTGGTTTTGCTTCCTGTCTTTGTCTTTGTGTCAAGTTTCAGGACCTCTTCACACTTCCTCGTGCACACATGGAAAGTCAAAGGTTTCAAAGCAGCTTGCAGGGGAGCAGCAGCTGTATGTTTAAGCAGCTTATGTAGCACATGCTTCTCAAAAGGATGTAGAGAAAGATAATGGTGAACTAGTATTTTAGGTCAGATGATCTGCTGAGATTGCAGACTGTTTCATTGCCAGCCGAAACTAAAGCATTAGTTTCAAAAATTTTAATTTTTCATAATTTTACAATGAATAAAACTTCATCCCAGTCTGCCACTCTAAAGTTTCTAAACCTAAGGGTACCTGCAAAGCTAACACGAGAAGCAAACAGGGAGAGAATATGAGAAGAGACAAAGAGAGAAGGAGAGAGAAAGAAAAAAAATGGGGCTTTGTTGTGTGAGGAGAGTGAATCACCTCTGGAGCAGTAATTTGATTTCATGTGGCTCATGGTGCTCTGCCGTGCAGAGGGAAGGTCGTAATGGCAGCCATCTACCATCCATTATTGCACTACTGGAGAGAAGTGTGATGTGTTCAGGGTGGATGATCACATCTCTGCCATGCTTGGCTTCAGTAAATTTCCACCTCTGTTATTCATTAGTCACAGTTCACAAAGATAAATGGTGAAATTTTGGTTGGCTTTAGGTTAACAGTGGACCACCACTTCTGTGTTCAGTATGTCAGAGGAACATACAGCCTGCTGGTTATACTTTTATTGAGGTTAAGCTGTTTACATCAACCTTTGTAACCATGAGACTGACTTTCCCTCCAGGACTGAATAAATGAATATTCTTCTTCTCTTTTGAATGTGCCATAGCAGGTTCCCCAAAGTAAAAAGAAAGAAAAAACAAAAATGGAGGTTGGAATAAAATTAGGATTGGTAAGTATGGCTTATAGGACTCATAAGCATAACGGAGTTCTTTAAATCAAATGAATGTGACCTTTTTATTAACTTTTCCCAGAAGACTTTTTTTGTAAAAATAAAAGAACTAAACTGGAACTAAACGATGAATGAAACACATGAATGAAACACTCCCTTGTATGAGGGAGATCGCAACACAGGACCAAGGGAAATGCTGACATAAATGCACAGGAGGATAACGAGGGAATTGAGAACACACGGGAAACACAGCTGACACAAATTAACATGACGCCACTGGGGAAGCACACCGAACATGAAAACACAAGACTTTCACAATAAAACAGGAAACTGTGGAACATGGCACAGGAACGGCAGACGAGAGGGAAAGAGGGACATGAGGGTGAGAGGAGACATGACAGGGTGAGGAAACAGAATGGAACAAAGATGTAAACAAGAGTCAAGGGCTCATACAACATATATAAACACAGACACACAGACGGTGAAGACACAAGGGGAAAATACTAAATAATCAATGAACTAAACAAAACAGCCCATAGCAACCAGAGAGCATTTAGGGGCGGAGAGGAGGATCTTACTGTCATTGTTGTTGGCACATTTCAGGAGGACACTGCTAATAAAGTTACACAATTACAGAGTGAATTTGTGTTTATTATTATATTTACAAAATACCACAGTTTTTATCTTGGTCGTTTCATTTTATTTTGTTGTATTTATCCACGACACCTTAAAGGCCGGTCTGTGAAAATATTGTCTGATATTAAACCGGTCCGTGGTGCAAAAATTCTTGGTGACCGCTGAATTAAAAGGTACAAGCTGCTAAAGATAGTGTGAATATCCTGTTTTCCAGTTTTAAGCACAAACAGCTCCCATTCTATTTTATTAGAGCAGAGATGTTTATCTTGAAGGCGTGGTACAAAGAACCAACCTATCTGCATGGGTTGATGTCTTTTTGTTTAACCATTAAACTGTTAATCAAACTTTAGTTGATGAGCCTCAGTAAAAAAAAAAATGGCACTGCCACAGTTGGACTGAATGAGCATTCTGGCCAAGACAACAGGACAGCTTACAAATTTCCTGTGTCTATTAGGAGGTATTGACTTTGTCTCTCTGAGTGCTGTAAGCTGTGATTGCAAATGACACATTGTTACACTGGTTTTGTTCTAAGATGCCAAGCACAATTCTGCCACTTGCTATTTATTCCGCCCAACAAAAGGCTAATGAGGACATGATAAACAAATACAACAAACAGACCATGTAATTAAGTGACTACTTAATCCAGCCAAAACCTCACACATCCACGAGACGGACAACAACCCCGTCTCCCCAGTCTCCCTGCTTCTCCTGTTTATCTTAAATACACCACACACTGGCATAATCCCACCTACAAACACCCAGTTTCTCCACTGAGGAATTGTTTCATTGCATTACATAAGTGTACAAGCCTTGTGGGAAATTCAGTGTTTGCAGCTAGTCAGCTCCTATGGCAACATTTGAATATGTGAGCTGGGCTCAGACATATTCAGTGATATATACTAGGGAGCTATAGTTTGTAAATTCTGCTTTTTATATTACATGTGCAGGTTCATACTCTGCTGCTCCAAGTTCACAGTGCTGCAGTGACTTTTTGAAGAGGCAAAAAGAAAAGAGAAACAGTCCTCACTGAATTTACGTTTCAAAAACGGAGAATAAAAAGGATGTATGACAGAAAAGAAGTGTTGGATCATCCTGAATAGCATACATTTCTCCCCTAACCTGTCTCCACTCTAATTTTTCCCCTGTTCCCCCACTACTGCACACTTCCATCTTTTCTAATCAGAGCTCTGGCTCGTACTGTACATGTTCACATATTCCTGCCATGACCCGTCAGTGTATTAACTGATTAAAATAGATTGATTTTCTGCCAGTAAATGCAGCCGGAGTAGGCTAAAACCTTGCCTTTGATAAATGGGTTTCAGAGTTATCAGAGTGGATGAGTCGATGTGCAGATCAATGGTGAAATGTAACAAGGTCGTTTCTGCTGAAGATAAAGCATTTGTTATGCAGATTCATCCAAAGGGCCCACACAGTGGGTCCCATTCTACATCTACAACAACTTTTGAAAATAATTACAGTAAGTATTTATCCCAGATCTGTTACTTCAGTATAATATATTTGACTTTAACAGAGTACATTTTACTGCATTACTCTTTGTAATACTAGTTACTCTTCAAAGGTCATTATTATAATAAAGTAGTAACTAGAGATGCACCAATCCGATATTACGTATCGGTATCAGTCCGATACTGACCTAAATTACTGGATCGGATATTGGAGAGAAGTAAAAAATTTAATCCGATCCATTAAATTTCATGAAAGCATTTTACAAAGCTTGCGATATGGCGTAACTCAGCTCATGACCTTAGCACTCAGAGCAGTATGCGTCACGTGATAGAGCTAGTGTTGTGCGCATCGATATTGCAATATAAATTTTTCCGATACCACTAATTTATGTTCAAGAATCGATTCTCTTATTAAAATATCAATATTTTAGTACTTTGGGGTAAATTTGTAGTTTTTCATTAACAGGAACATAGTGGAAAGAAACTAGATCATTCTGATCGTCTAAATTGGAAGGAACTACTTCCTCTCCCGCCTTTCATAGTCATATGCAAAATATGGCTGACCAGTTGAGCCGGGGAAGCCCCGAGGTCTTCCTTAACCGCGCTGCGCAATCCCAGCAAAACCCACGGAAGACGGTCAACCCAGTTACCACCTGTTAAGGAAGCCTGGAGCACGGTCTTGAGTGACCGGTGAAACAGTTCGCACATCCCATTAGCTTGCGGGTGGTATGCTGTGGTGCGGTGGACCTTGACCCCCAGGCTGCCAGCCATGGTAGACCAAATCTCAGAAACGAACTGGGGGCCCCTGTCCGAGGTAATGTCAGCAGGGGGACCGAAACGCGAAACCCACGTGAAAAAATCCCCTGGCCACTGCCTCCGCTGTCGTGGACACCAAAGGCACTGCCTCTGGCCACCTGGTCGTGCGGTCCACCACAGTTAAAGTGTGCGTGCAACCCTGTGACTGCAGCAAGGGACCAACCAGACCCACATGTATGTGATCGAAACGCCTACTGGGGACGCAGAAAGGTTCGAGCGGTGCCTGTGTGTGCCTGTGGATCTTCGAGCATTGGCATTGGATACAAGCCGCTGCCCAGTCTTTCACCGGTTCACGAAGGCCCATCCAAATGAACCTGCCACTGACCAGCTTGACCGAGATCCAGACGCCCGGATGAGAGAGGGCATGTACCGAGTCGAAAACATGACGACGCCATGAAATGGGGACGTTGCAAAGCAGGCGCGGACCACCGGCCCACACAGGCGTGTCCTCCAGCACGAGGCCTGTTTTTTCTGACTGAAGGGCAAGGACATCCGGGTCAGCACGTTGCTCAATGGTCATGGCAGCGTAGTCTACACCAATATACATGGGGGAAACCAAAGCACGGGACAGACAGTCAGCGACTTGATTGAACTTACCAGCCACATGCTGAATGTCTGTCGTAAACTCCAAAATGGCTGCTAACCGGCGCTGCTGGTGTGTGCTCCATGGGACTGACTGCTACGTCGGATGCATCGGTGGTCAACGCAATCTCCTCCAAATGGAATGGGTGGGTCAGCAGGGTGGCATTAGCCAGCACAGACTTGGCAGTGGAAAATGCCTGGATGCATTCTGGGAGCCAGTCAACAGGATCTTTGGTTTTTTTACATTTCAAGGCAGCGTAGAGCGGCTGCAGCAGGTGGGCAGCTCTGGGGAGAAAGGGGTTGTAAAAATTGATCATCCCCAAGAACTCCTGCAACGCTTTAACTGACGTGGGATGCGTAAAGGCCGAAACGGCTTGGACCCTGTCTGAGAATGGGACCACACTATCAGCGGAAATGCGGTGCCTGAGGAAATCCAGGACAGGCAATCTGAACTAGCACTTGGAGGGGTTGATGATCAGGCCGTGCTCTGCCAAACGCTGAAAAACCTGGCCACCAATATATCGAGGTCCAGGTACATGAAAACGAAAGGCAGCCCGCGCAAGACGGAGTCCGTCAGCTGCTGAAAGGTCTGGCAGCACCTTTCAGGCCCAACGGCATGCACAAAAACTCGAACAAGCCAAATGGGGGAAAGACAGTGGTTTTAGGAACATCTTCGGTGTGCACGGGAACCTGGTGATAACCCCGCACCAAGTCAATTTTAGAAAAAATCGAGGTCCCGGCGAGATGGGCAGAAAAATCCTGAATGTGAGGGATGGGGTAACGATCGTTCTCTGTGTTGTTATTTAAACGGCAAAAATCTCCGCATGGCTGCCACCGACCGTCCGATCTGGGCACCATGTGAAGCGGACAGGCACTGATTGAGCGCTGTACAATGCCAAGCTGCTCCATGGCTGCAAACTCTTCCCGAGCGACGGACAGCTTCGCGGGGTTGAGGCAGCGCGCCGGGGGCCTGACTGTGGGAATAGAATGCTCAACCCCATGCTTCGTTACCGTGTTAAAGAAATTGGGGACAGACAGTGATGGAAACTCCATAAGCAAACGCTGAAAAGCATCCCCGGAGGTCACTACATTAGCCCAAATCAGGGGCTCGGCAGCCCGAGTAAAACAGGGTAGTGAAGAAAACGGGAGAGCATCAATTAAACGTCTGTGAGCAACATCAACTAGCAGTCCATGGGCACACAGAAAATCAGCGCCCAAGATAGGCACTGAGCTTGCAGCAACAACAAAGTTCCACTGGAAATCCCGGCCATGGAAACAAACAGTCACCAACCTTTCTCCAAACAATGTGATGGGAGAACCATTAGCTGCAACAAGCTGTGGCTAGCTGCCAGCCTGTTGGTGGCGGCCGGAGAAGGGAGGCTCTTCTGTGAGCCGGAGTCCACCAGAAAACACCTCCTAACGTCCGCGGCCGCTACGGCAGCCTGGCGGGTCCGTTTCCCTGGGCCGAAAAAGAGAAACGTGGCAGACAACAATGCGCCCTGGCACCAAAACGCTGATGGTAGAAGCAGAGGTTCTTCTCGCGGTGCCGTCGCGTAGCGATCCCTGCCGTCGGTGAAGGATCCGACGCTCCGGGGTAGGCAGGTGGAGATGTCGCCGGCGGGTTCGTAGCCAGGGCGTGCATGTCAAAAGTGTGGGTAGCGAGAAGAATCTGATCCGCTTCCTCAGCCAGGGCGAGGTAATCCCTTGCAGCCAGAGAGTTGACGAGGCCGGCTCTCACGGCAGCCAGCTGTCGGAGGAAGAGGTGGGCGAAGAGGAATCCTCCATCATACGGTCCGAGTAAGGACAACATGAGCTCCAGAGCCGTGCCACCACTCAGGCCTGTGAGGGAGAGAAGCTTTTCGGCTTGCTCCACGTCAGAGAGGGCATAGCGCTGCAGAAGCAGCGGGCATAGCGCTGCAGAAGCAGCCCCTTGCCCCTTAAGGGCAACGTATTTCCCTTGGACCCACCCTCCTCCGAACTGAGCCGGCAGCTTCAGTGCCACAGCAAACGCAGCTGCAGCAGGAGGTGGAGGTTTGGAGGCCTATCTCCACCCACCACCACTTCCCCTGCCGGTGGCGGACTCCCTCAGGTGTCGGTGTGTTGGTGGTTCTTTGTATCTGGGGGTGGGCGTCCGGGTACACACCGGCTCACTCCTTGGCGGCCGCTTGTCGGGGCCTGGGGCCTGGGGCTCGCTCGGGCCCCTTTGGAGGTGGGGTGCCCCCGGCCTCTCGGCCTGGGGCTCGGTCACTCAGGCGCAGCTGGGGGCCGGCGGAGCTCACGGGCGCGTCACTGCAACTCCCCCTGACTTCTGCTCCGCGGCTGCTGGGCGAGCCCTCATCTGGGACTCTCCTCAGCTCTTACTGGAACAGTGGCGCGGCTGCCCCTCTGTTGGTCTTCCATGGTCTCTTGTGTTCTGGGGGCCTCTGGATGTCTGGAGTTTTGATCTCCTCCATACCCACTTCACACCCTGGAGGACGGGGCTGTGGCCCCCCCACACTCCCTAGCAGATCATTACATGGAGAAACCTTTGGAATGCAAGCATGCTGATCCACACAGGTATGCACACATGGGTATTCACAGACGCGGACTAAAGCTTTCTTGGCTGCTGCCTCAAAGCACACTGTGCGCTGTCTATCTTGCGTGCTGCACAATATCGTTTATTATTTAGTAAATATTGATATCTATGACTAGCTAGTTTATTGTGATGGTGCTTTATTTTCTCTATTATTATGTTGCTCTTTGTTGTTTGCTGTCTCCTCTGTTTGTTTTTTTTGTTTGTTTGTTTTTTTCTCCATACAGGTGACCCAGGAGTTCTTTTTTTTTTTTTCTCTCTCTTCCCCCCCCTTCTCACCGTCTCTTCTCCCCTTTGGTTTTCTTTCTTTCTCTCCCCCTCTTTCTCTCATTCATTCCCCCTGTCCTATTTATTAAAAAAAAAAAAAAAAAAAAAAAAAAAATGACAAAGGATGAACTGAAGCTCTGCCATCACGTAATGTCGCATACTGCTGTTTCTGATGTCATTTAAAAAAAAAAAAAAAAAAAAAAAAAAAAAAAGGAGGCGGAGGACCGACGGCCGCAGATGCATCCAGAGCGGAGCCAGCATCATCCTCGACCTGTGGCATGTTCGAGTCTGGGGTCACCAATGTGGAGGTAAACAGACAACACGGAGCTATTAGCTCTCACTCCACTACTTTATTTCTCTTCTCCATCAACTCAACACATCGCGCCACAAAACACATCAACATAGATTCCTCAATACTGGGTGTGAGTGGAGCCCTCTTGTGGTCTGCCACAATACCCTAGTAAGCTATAGTACTTTTTCCTTTGGGAAGGTCTGCAATTCTGTTGAAGAAAGATGTTGAATCTATTTAATTATTATGGAAAAATAATTGATTTCTGTGGAATTTTGTTATACGTGCATTAAATTAAAGCTGATTACATCGACTGAGCATCACAAGGCGGAGGGTGGGTGGTGGTTCCCTATATTTTTTTGCTGGGACTTGGCAACCCTATTAGTTAAGTTGCTTATATTTCCGCTAAGTACTCTTTAAAATACCATAATAGGGATGATGGTGTAGGTTTAAGTTTATTAGATTGATCAGTATTGCTGAACTATGAAATATTTTGGGTGCAGTGTATTTTTTTTTTTAAACATACAGGTACAACAGAACAGGTTTTGTGTTTTTCTTTTAAAATTTCAGTATGAACTTATACAAAATGCAGCAAGATATTTAAAAAAACAGATTTATTGATTACAAAAATACACTATATCGGATTCATATCAGCATCAGCAGATATCCAAATTTATGATATTGGTATCGATATCGGACATAAAAAAGTGGTATCGCGCCATCTCCAGTGGTAACCATGTGTTGCTACTTACATATTTTAGGCAATTTATTACAATTTATTAAAGTAGAACAACATATAAGCCACAATAATTTTTCTAAAGAATAATTTTTTATACTTTAAATACATTTTGACAATATATTACTCTTACTTTTACTTCAGTAGTACTTTTGCACTGTACTGTATACTTCTTTGATCACAGTGTACATACTACCACTACAGCCTGACCCATGGCTTCTCAAAAACTGAAAAAAAATCTATGTATTAATTGTAATTGTATAGAGTAAGCTTACTTTGATTAATTAAAAAAAAACTTTCCACTTTGTTTCCCTAATCGTAAAGCAGTGAAAATGGTGTGGTATAACATCCTCTATACTTAAGTAACATCAAGAACCACAAAACATAATATGTGAAAAACAAACATCAACTTCTAAATTCACCTTATGTATGCAGGTCATTTAAACTTCAAACTCACAAAGAAAACCTTGTATCCATGAGCTAAAATTATAATAACAGGTGCAGGGGCTGGGATATCTGGCATGCAATCAGGAGGTAGCTGCTTTGAAGCCAGCAGTGGCACATTATTTAGGACATACATGATTAAGATATTTATATCACAGCCATTTGCATAATGCATTATGTATGATATTAAAGAACTACTGGTAATTTCAAGACTGGATTAGTCTATTTCATATCAATCATAACATTGTATTAATCGGAAATGGCTCTGACATCATCTCTACTTCTGCTACTTTTGCCCACACTGTAAGATTATCAGACATGGATTTGTACGTAATGTCACTTCCAAAGATAAACACACGTTTTACAATAGCATATTTAGATTGTAAGCACCAACACATATGCTAATGCCAGCAGGCTCTTACCCCCAGGAATCCCGTCGTGGTGATCCAGGTTTTTTTTTCTTTTTTGGTTGCTATTAGTTTTATGTTCCTCGTTTCATTTAAAAACATTAAATGCCTCTTAGACTGGTGTTGTATAAATAACATATTAGCATAGTCTGTGCTTTTCATGAGTTCTTTGCAAGCAAAATGTTCCAGTGTTCATTGGATAATTGTTTAAAAATATTTTGTGGAAAACCTTATTCAATTTACTGAAAAACAGCATTTGAAGCAAATGCACAGATTGTGTGTTTTACTGTCTATTTTCAATTTGTAACATGGGTAACGTTGCAAATAATACATTTTAGGTGATAGGACTGTGAACTGTGATTATATAAGGAACTTAATATGTCCTATGACACTGTCATTGACAGGTCAGGTTTTTTTTTTTGTTTCCCTTCGTATCTTCCTTTTGATGCATTGCAACGGATCCTGTAATCGATGGCGAGCCAACCCCGTTGAAGGACCAACTGACTTTGTTCTGTGCTGCACAGCAGAGTGTGGTAGGCCAGCTGCAACAAAACAGAAACAACCACGCCACTTTGAACTTGTTGTTCCCCTTCTTCACACACATCCCCTGGACTTACGGACGGTTTATTTTAAGGACTTTTTACGGACTCTATACATCCCACAAACAGGAAGGGAAGTGGGTGTGGGCGGTTGGATCTATTTCTCCAGCTGAATAATTGTTGCAATTTGTTAACAAAGTCTATGAAGATACAAACAAGTGTTGTCATTTGGATCTTGGTAATTGAGATTGTGGTTCATTTTGAATGTGAACTTTGTACATCTAGAAGGGTGCACCCATGTAAGGTTTCTTTTTTTAAAGTGATTACTGTGATTGTGCCACAGGGTTGTCACTGAGGAAAATACTGGTACCAAAAAGAGACACTTTTACTTGTAATGTTTTGTATGTTTGTCATATTTTCTTTTTTGTTTTCTGGGTGAAAAGAAAAATACAAAGCCGGGAATTTTTCAAAACTCACAGTTGCCTGAGTCTCATTCAGTTTGCCTCTCCTCTACGTCCAAATCGTTGAGCTCTTTTGCATCAAATTTGGGTGAAGTACCTTTTGATCTTGGAGTATTTGAAACACATCAGTGTTACACTATACTAAACACAAGACACAACCTAAGAACTAATCCCTAACCAAGAATAACTGAAACATAGATTTATAATAATAATCCACAAAGTACCAGAGAATCAGAAAATAATCCATAATGCTAAAAATAAACCAAAACATAAGAAACTCAAAATGCTGGGTCAAAATGACCCAGAACTGTGACAATTTGAAAGATTTGTTAATCTATAAGATTAAAAAAAGAGTGACAGCACTTGGGCAAATGTTATAATTTAATATCCTTTTTCTTTCTGTTGTTTACCTGATATCTGTACACTTACATTCAAATGACTGTGGGGGAAACCGTTTCTGGCTAAAATAGCCTAACTGGTTTCTCTTCATGTCAGAGGTTATATGTCTTAAGAACCTTGGTACCCCATTGTGACACAGTTACACACACGAATTTACCCCATGCTCAGTAGTATGCTACAACAACAAGGTCAATAACAAGTCATCAAGTCCCCTGCCCCTCATGTCAAGAGGCAGGTCAGACTTGTCTCACTAAAGATTAATATCCCACATGAAACTGTTCTTGGTTATCTACTTTCACCTGGAGGAAAAACCAGAGGAAAAATGTATCTTGAATATTGGTTTGTGGAAAAAGGAAGTAGGTTCAGGTGATCAATAACTACTTATTTCTCTACAGAGTGCAGTGTGGTGTGCATCTGTATTGGTAGAACTGAAATTAGCAATCAAGTGGCACGAGAAAAGCAATAGGAGAGTATCTGCAGCATACTACAGGTGAGTATTTCAGTGCATGTTCATGCTGATGACATTACATATTCAAGTGGTGCATGCTGCAGCATTAACAGTGACAGCACAGTTTCTCTTTCTAAACAAATGATTACCTCATCAGCTGTCATTAGAGAATCAGTGATGGTCAATAAAACACTCATGTTCAGGGCAATAATCTGCAATAACAGGAAAATATTTCAGTAAACACTGTTTACTGAGTAAACGTGATCAAGCCACTGAAGTTGCTTTTAGTGTCATGATACACCCTTTTATGTACTGAATGCAAATAAACTGTTTTGTCACTACACAGGAATGTTACTCAGTTCACCATTTTATTCCACAAATATCTCCCAACACTTTGATGAATGACACATTTAGTGAAAAATGTCCACCAGCTAGCTTAATGGTTACCATCAATTAACATGAATCAAATCCAGGAAAACTAAATACCTGACTTAAATTTCAAAAGTATTAAAACATTATTACATGCACACGACAAAGAGACCTAATGTATTTTTACATGCTAAATAAACATGAGTATGTTATATGATGTCATAACTGATGTCATTTAACCCTCCTGCCATCCTTTAAAAAACTCACACCCATCACCCTAGGGACCATTCTCAGCCACGCCATAAAAAGACCATATATCCATATTTTATTCCACTTTAAATTAGCCAACCTTGTAAAACTACTTCTCCCTGAAATATTCATGTAAAGTTTTAATTATATTTTCGTTGTTTTAACCCTTCAAATCCCAGTGTTATTACATGAGCGCCCTGTGTTATAAGCCCCAAAAACCAAAAAACGAAACTAAATATTTCCACAAAAAACCAGTTGAAGTAATATGTGATTGTCATTATAAGTAGGCCTTTAGATGGACCAAAGATTGGCACCAACATACATTTTGACCTGCCATTATTTTTTTTGCATTTTTTTTGCAATTTAAAAATTAAAACTTCAAGGCCCTGAGTCTTCATTGACATCCAAGAAAAGAAGAAAAAATAAAATCATATGATGATAATTTGGGGTTGAAAAATAGCATTTATAATGGAAGTCAATGGGCAGAAAATGGTCCCCAGGGTGATGGGTGTGGGGATTTCTGCTGCTCAGCCATTTTAGGCTGATTTAAGGAATTCACACTGGAATATTAACATTGACAGGTAAAAACTATCCTGTGGCAAGTTTGGTTATATTCCACTGAACACAGTGGAAATGGCAGCCATTTAACACATAGCAGTGGCACAAAAAGGTCCCAAGAAGGCAGGAAGGTTAATATCCAATGTGTATCTGACTAGTTGCAGGTGGGTGCTGACTTCATAGTTGTGTGATGATGCAGCTATTGCAGAGTTTATTTCTGGAAAAATAAGTTCATGGTTTATGATATGTGTTCATATCTTAATTTTATTTTGTAATTTCTTGTAATTTCTTTGTCAGTTTTTCTTGCTCTCTATTAGTTTTCCTTTTTTGATTCCCCAACCTCATTAGTATGACCTGTGTTTCCAATCAGCCAATGACTTTTTGAACACATTCCCTTTATTCCCCGACAGATCTACTTGTTTTCTTCTCATTTAAGTATTGATTTTATATCTTTGTTTCAATGTCATCCTAGTTGCTTTAGTGTGTGATCTTTTAGATTTCACATGTTGCCTATTCCTCCACTGGTTTGCTTGGTTAATTGACTGCTTGCTAGAGTATCACCTCAACCATGAGTGATCTGAAACTTGAACTTTCATTCTGTTTATGCTTGGGCCCTTTTCACTGAGACTTCAGCTGTCACTTTCCAGTTAATATTCCACTTTTTCAATGTTGTTAAATGCTACGAGGTACTTTCTGTGGGGTGAAAATCTGCCAGCACCAATTTAGAAAAGCTTAAAGAGCAATGTTCTGTACTTTGATGGGGAACAAGACCTCATGCACGATTACTGCCTCAGCCTTGATGCGGTGTATGCCATGTGGGATTAGAGGTCTGGGGCCACCACATAACTGTACGGATAACCATGCACTGGCTGACACACAAATAATCATACAGTGTGGTGTCTCGGGCATTCCAAGTACGCAGATCACTGCTTTCCAGCATGAGATTGTTAAACTGTTTGGGGATTGTGCAGGGCTTCCTCGGTGTGGGTGCCACTAATAGGTGCCACATAGTTATCTCTGTAAGTATTCAGACAATAATGCAATGTTGCTTTCGTGAACCATCACAGTGGATTGTAAACCACAACCAGGCTGGATCAATACTGGACATGAAGTCTTGTTACAGCTCTTGGAAAGAGCTGAAACAGTGTCCCAAGAAACAGGTTTGGTTGTGGAGGTGATTGACGTGATTGACGTGATGTTGTTTTTGATGAAACGTCAGTAGAAATTCTCAAATACCAGAAAGTATTGCAGCAATTTCTGTGTGGAGGGAGTTAACCAGTCTGCTACGACCTTCAGCTTCTCAGGATCTCCCACTTTCTATCGTTTGCCAACACTCGAAGATATAACTTTAGAAATATCACTTTTCTGACTTTACACAAAGTCAACAGTGAACATCACCATATACTCAAAGTATTCAAGTGATATATTATGTGCACTAGATGGTAAGCAGTCAGTAACTCTTTGATGTATTTCTCAATTGCCTCTTTCTCATGTTTGCAGAGGTCTTACAATTGGCTGTTGGGTAAAGGAGCTCCAAGCAGGAAATCAGTTCTGTAAAAGGTCATGGTATTCCTTAGGCTTAACTACAGGGTGGGCCATTTATATGGATACACTGTAATAAAATGGGAATGGTTGGTGATATTAAAGTCCTGTTTGTGGCACATTAGTATATGTGAGGGGGCAAACTCCTCAAGATGGGTGGTGACCATGGTGGCCATTTAGAAGTCGGCCATCTTGGATACAACTTTTGTTTTTCCAATAGGAAGAGGGCCATGTGACACATCAAACTTATTGGTAATGTCACAAGAAAAACAACAGTGTTGCTTGGTTTCAATGTAACTTTATTCTTTCATGAGTTATTTACAAGTTTCTGACCACTTATAAAATGTGTCCAATGTGCTGCCCATTGTGTTGGATTGTCAATGCAACCCTCTTCTCCCACTCTTCACACACTGATAGCAATACCGCAGGCATGACCAGAAAAAAAACTGCTGGCTGTGAGAGTTTGGGGCTTTGTAGTTTTTATCATGGCCTGTTCACACAGGTGTCTATTAATTTTGATTGTCAAAAAAATTAAAGCATTTGAACAAATGGGTTCATTATGGAAGGCAAGTTGATCTTTTAACTGATCATCTAGAAATTATAGGAAAGCTTTTAGCATTTTAGCCAGTGTAAGCAGCTAGGAAATCAAATTTATTGCCTTGCTTTGGATGAGATGCTGAGCTTTGCCATCTTTACGAATGTCTCAGCTCACTAAAGAGCCTTTCCATTTAACAGATAGACTACATAGGAAATTTTAGAGAAATCATTGGTGAATGAAAGAGATGAGCAGCAATCACGACACTCCCTCATGTTGGCCCAAAAGCGTACCTTGGATAAAGTGCATGTTTGGCAGCTGGGTCAGTTGAGTCTAGTGTTTAGTCTGATTGTTCTATCATAATGAATGAAATGAAAGAATGAAAGAATTTGGACACATATACCAACAGCATTTCAAACGATTTATTATAGAACTTGCAAACAGGTCACTGTGCTTAATAGGTAAGCATGGCAAGAGCAGAGGTTCTCCAGGATACTGGAGTTCGAGAGAAGGAACTTCAGCATTCCTTTTAATAGAGAAGTCACATCATGAAGACAACAAAGACAACAATGGCAGAGAGTGGAAGCACAAACTGCTCCTTATGTACCGCAATGTGAGCAGGAGATAGGAAGTAAGAGTGATGGCTCAGGCCCAGGAAAATCAAAGTTTCACCATCGAGAGCAGCTGGCCCACAGTGCTTCCTGAGCAAAACGAAGAGAGAGAGAACAAAAGAGAGAAGGAAAAACAACTAATGTTTTACCATAAAGTTAGATCTACAGCCCCAACAGGTACCAACACACCTGAAAATAAGAATTTTGATTAAAAGTCATGAGACATCTCCAATACATAACAAACAGAATGTAGAAAAAAATAGCTCTTATTACATTATAAACTGCAGACAGACTTCAAAGTTGGAACAGAACACATGCTGAAAGCACCAGTAGTTACAGACTACACTATCATGCACAAATTGGAAATTCAGTAGCTCACTCCTAAGCTTTCTTTTGGCTGAGTGCCTCTTGCCTGTAAACAGGTGATCACACTGCTGTCATCATTCCCTGTAGGAAACGACAAACTAAAATTAATGGTGCAAGAGAATGTTTTTGTTGATAAAATAATTTGACTTTAGCAGCTGTTTGCACTGTTGAGCGTCACGATTATAGCAGCTAAATTGGGCAAAGCCTACAATCAAAAACATGAAGTATTATCACTTAAAATGCAGGGAAGGAAAACAATTCAAACCATGAATTTTGTTTTGAGAAAGTCCGTGAATTAATTTGATCATCTCACTTAACTAAGACAACCTATATGTGTGAAGAAGACCATAAATTCTTAGTTCAGCTCCTGTCTTAGATTGTTGGCATTGTCCAGTGTTTGTACTACCAAAGCTCCTTTCTCCTTAAGACACATTTAAGGAAACAAGACTTCCATGGTATGCTATAATATCTGCATTCTTCTAAATAATAAATATGCAATTCTATTTTCATAAAGAGTCTCTGATTAAAAAAAACTGTTAAAAAGAGATCACTACAGCTGTTATTAAGGGATATCATTGCTAATTAGTTAAGAGCCACAAATAATAGTTGATTTTGAGTTGATCTCTTGTAATTTAATGTTAATGTAGTTAAAACAATATTATGCATAGGTGTGATAAAGTGGAGTAGCGTGCGTGTGAACAGTGTGTGAAAACCTCACAACCACCAAGGAAAAAGACTAAAGAGCTGTCAAAGGTCTGGAAAGATGTGCAAATGGCTGGAAAGATGAAAGAGGTATAGAATGAGCATTTATTACTGCTGGTATCAAACTGCATTCAAAGGTGGTGGATCAGCTCAAAACTGCACAGGAGTTTTTCATGATCTGAATGCAGTTGGGACCACGATCACCAAAAACACCACACACTGAAATTCTGCAGTGCCCACAAAGGTCCCCCTACTTAAGAAGGCATATTGTAGAGCTGTCTACGTCCACATGTACCCGGGTATTTTTGAAAACACAGATTTTTCGATGCGTTTGCACCTTTCGTCCACACGTAAACTGCGTTTTCGGTCACTGAAAACGGGAGATTTCTAAAAACGCCTGCCAGGGTGGATATTTTCGAAAACTCAGTTTTTGCCTTTATGTGTGGATGAGAAAAATGGAGAAAACGCAGCGTCAAAGGTGTGCGCCTTTTTTGACGTCACACTGTGCGCCACGTTATTGTTTCCGTGAAATGAATTCCTACAATACTGTTACTGTTAACTGTACTCTCTGCAGTGTTTAAATGCTTACATATACACACACAGTTACTGTCCCTCCACACATACGACTCTGTTCTGCTTCTATGCCCCAGCTTTGTTTACTGTTTCCCACCCAGGCTTCTAGACTTCTGATTGGCCAACATTTCTACACGGTTAGGAATATATCGCCACCTGTTGCTTTGGCATGTTCCTACCAGCGTTTTCCTTCATTTCTGTGTTTACGTGTGGAAAATCTCCATTTTCAAAAATACCCGTGTACGTGTGGACGTAGCCTCAAGGTGAACATTTATTCAGTTTCGTTTAAATATTATTTATGTATATCGCAACAACAGTTGCCTCAAGGAGCTTTGTATTGTAAGGTATAGACCCTAAAATAATAGAGAGAAAACGCCAACATTCAAATGACTGTCTATACCTATTGCAGTGTAATTAAGAAAGTGTTCAAGGTCAACTTATTTAGCTCTAACTATATGCCTTATCAAAAAGGACTGACGACTGTCTCCCATTGTAATTTCAAATACCCTAGGAACCACAAGTAAGTGAAGTGAAGTGCTCTATTAGGGAGATGTGATACTATGAGGTCTTTTAGAGATAATGGGGCCTGGTTATTTAGGACCTTCTATGTGAGGAAGAATTTTAAATTCTAGGGATCCAATGAAGAGAAGCCATTATAAGAGAAATATACCCTCTCTTTCTAGTTTCTGAATTCTGGATCAACTGAATAACAACTGATAACAATGAATTGCAATAGTCCAGCGAAGTAGAAATGCACGCAGGAACTAGTTTTTTTTTAACATTACTCTTACAGTCTGTCTCTAATTTTAGAGATAATGTGCAAATGTAGCAGAAAGCAGTCCACATTGAAGGACAGATTCATCTATATTATTCTGAGAAGGCGAGGGAGAAAGTGCTGTGGTCAGATTAAAACCAAAATCAAGTTCTTTGCCATCAACTCGACACACTGTGTCTGGAAGAAGACAAATACTGCTTATGACAAAAAGAACAGCATCCCCACAGTTAAGCATGGCATTGTATACACTGGAGGCTGTTTTTCTGCTAAGGTTATAAGACGACTTCTCCGGATTAAGGGACTAGTGGAAGACAACCTCCTTCCCTTAAACTCTAAATTTACAGCCCACTATAAGGTGAGATCTGTAATGCTGGGGGCTTTAGCTCCAGCCCATATGTCATGGTCTAAGTGAGTGTTTTTCCACTGGTCCTGCAGTGTCTACCCATTCTGGGTGGAGCCCAGAGTCCAGACCTGCCTTGTTCACCTGTTCGTCATTGTCGGCAATCAGCAGGAAGTGTATTCAAGATCAGCATCTCCACCAGCTATCTGCCAGTCCATCAGCATCCTTATGGTTGTCTTCAGGTGACATAGAAATTCTCTGTTCCATTTTTTGGATTGGATCAACGTCCCTCCAAGCCACAAGCCCATGTCCATCTGAGTTGATTGTTTACCTCTGCCCTTGGCTGCAGATCTGATTTGTGGAATATTCACCTGTGTGGCATTATGCTCCTCTAGATTCCCACCATCTCACCTGCCTGTCCTGCTGCCCACCAGTTTCTCTTACATCTGGAAAAACAGATTGGAAGTTGCATTATTCTTGACACTTACTTGGATTCCCTCCCCTCACATCCACTCGCCTGCAGATACCAGGAAGCCACCCACCATTCCCGTGTTACTTATTTTCCTGATTTTCTCTCCCACAAATCATTAATTATTCTCTCCTTTGTTGCAATGCCATCGTCCAGAGACTCTTAATCGCTCGCATGGTTGAAGCAGAGCTCCTAGATTCACATCTCGACACCATATTAGTGAAAAGTAATCCTTGCCTCCACACTTTGTTTTGTATTTGGGTCCACGTTCTCTCTCTTCGGCCACCTGGCCATGACACCATAAGACATTTTTATGGTTATATATATATATATATATATATATATATATATATATATATATATATTTATATATATATATATATATATATATATATATTTATATATATATTAGGGGTGCAACGATATTCGTATCGATATTGAACCGTTCGATACAGTGCTTTCGGTTCGGTACACATATGTATCGAACAATACAAAATTTTTAATTTATTTTATCAACTTTCCTTCTGACGATGCTGTCTGTGTTGAGCGCTCAGTGAATCTGCGTTCGACTACTCCGCCTAGGCTCGACAGTGCAGCCTAGGCGGAGTAGTCGAACGCAGATTCACTGAGCGCTCAACACAGACAGCATCGTCAGAAGGAAGAGCGCAGGGCAAGCTAGCGAGACAGAAGTTAAGCTCTCCTTGCAACATGGACCTCCTCCACCCTCATTCAGATCTGGCGTTTGGAATTATTTTGGTTTTCATGTGACGTATGACCCTGAAGGTAAGCGAGTCATGGACTAAAGTAAAACAGTATGTTGGATGTGCCATGCAATGCTCAATTACATGGGTTTATTTTGGAAAGAGACATTTCTCTGTAATAAACTCTCTTTTCCAAAGATGAGTGATTCCTCAATCAGATACAGGGCTCGCAATATCGCTAGCCCGACGTCCCGGGGCTAGCGATTTTTTTTCAGTCGGGCTACCAAAATCGATCTCTGCCCTGCCCGTCGGGCTATTGTAGGAAGGAAAAATATATGTCAATGCTTTTGCATTCTTTCAGAAATGTAGCTGGGTAATTATGTCATTGGCATCGGTGAGCCACTGTCAATATGTGACATATTGAAATCGCGTTTGAATTTGCGCTTGTTTTTTTTGCTTTCACTTTGCAATCGCGCGAACTGTGTATAGAGAGCGACAGCACTGATCTGTGAGTGATGATAATTTGTGCACCAATTCCTCTGACATCGTCTTATTAATTGGTAGCTTACTATGCAAACATGACAAGTGAAATCTCCCGCAGCAAGCTTAAACATGTGAGAGGCTGATCGCGCAGAGAATCGCTGAGCTTATGTGAGTACGTGTGTAAAAGCAGCAGGATATATATTTGACTACGATGACCTTCACAGACAGATATATATTTTAGTTCTGCTGAGCCAAATAAGACAGGTCAGGGTGAAGAAGTGACAGCCAAAGAAAAGCTTACCACAAAACGGAGAAGTTATGACAAATCAGACTATCAGGCAAAAAGAAAGTGCAGCTTTATGGTTTCATGGACAAAAGAATTTCTGTGGCTGCGATATGACGAGCTAAATAACCAGGGGTGCACATAAGTGGTCCGCAGGTGCGCATTCGCTGTCAAAATAAAAAACACGCACAAGGGTTAGGGTTAAATTTAAAAACTGTACTTTTGAGTTAAAATATATATTTATAATTTTAATAAATGACAAATTAAAAAGGCATGAACATTTTTTTTGTATCGAAAATATCGAACCGTGACACCAAAGTATCGAACCGCACCGAACCGTGAATTTTGTGTATCGTTGCAACCCTAATATATATATATATATATATATATATATATATATATATATATATATATATATATATATTTATTTATTTATTTATTTTTTTTGCATAAAATAACAGAAAACAAAATGATCTCTCCTATTTGAGCTTCATTTCCGTTCATTTTCTGAGATTTATTTATTTTTTGCTGCTGCTGTGAGACATTTTTATAAAATAGCTTCAATAGACCAGAAATCCAAATTGACAGATAAAAACAACATAATGATGGTAAGTCCAGAGTAATGTAAGGGAAAAATTTTTTTTATGCAGGCTTAAACATGAGTTGGCTTCTCAGGCTCATCTTGCTTATAGACAAGTTAATAAGGCTTGCAGTCTACATCATTGTTCCTTTATTTTATGGTGCACCTTATGATGTGTTTAAAAAAAAAAGTCCCATGGGCTGAAACTAAAAACCCAAGCATTACAGATTTCACCTTATAGTGGGTTGTAAATTTCTAACAGTTTATCACAAAACATTTAGTGTGTCTTTAAATCCTCTGTCATATCCAAAAACGCACCGTTTATACAGCCAAAATGCTAAACCCCAACTGAGAGCTCAGTAAATTATTACTGAGCTTTTACATAAGCCAGATCATTCAGAGTGTGAGGTGCCAAGGCTGTGTTGTCTTGATGCCAGAGCACGAACTATCCCCATTACCTTAAAAATAAGACAGAAAAGAGAAGGGGTAAAAATTACACTGGCAAAGAGAAAAAAGAGAGTAGCTGCATAGCAGGATCACACAGTGCAAGAGAATGAGCGAGTCAAGATGGCTCACAGGAGGTGTGATCACACCACAATATAACTTGGGAAAAGTGTCGACCAGGATTCGTGCAAACAAACATAACTAATATCTAATAAGCTTTTTCCTGTGAATGTGTGAGTCTTCAGGACCTTCTTGCATAGCCCAGCCAAGAGAAATTAAATGTGTGGCTCAGTCGCTTTTTTGCCCTATATTTAAATGCAACTGTATTAAGCATCATCCTGAGACTCACAGAAGAATCTCAGTTCAAAGAGAGTGCAATCAGAGTAGCTGTTACAAGTTATTTAGAGCTGCTGGGTTACAGGGTTAGAAAGGCCAGTTCAGCCGCTCTTTACATGAAAGGATAAAAGGAATTTGTATTCAGAGAGAAAAACACCGTAGGTTTATCTTTGTACCAGTGCACTGCAGTGAGTTAGATTCTCAGTGTTGTAACTGGGTTGTAACTTTTTTAGCATTTCATAAAAAGGTGCCGAACAAATTCCAGCAAAGACTCTGTTTTTTATGGCATAAAAACACAATTCTGATTGGAGATTCTGAAATAGTCACAGAATAAGGTCTATTCATTTGTTGCTCGTCCATAATAGAAGCATTATGAACTACAAGAGAACACCTTTAAAGAAACACTAGTTAGGATGCTTCTGTGATGAGTCCAGTCAGAGGAGTCTTTAAAATAAAATAAGCTCAAGATCCAAACAATACTCGTGACAGGGTCACTTTAGCAGTGACAGCTAAGCCATGCTCAGTTTTTTTAGTATGAAAAGAGACAATAGTTGTCCATGCACATGTGCAAGTTCATAATTTACAGTGAGACCTAGCTGTACATTTAACATGATCTCATAGCTAAATGACTTCCTAACACCACATTATGGTACCAAAACAGACTAGCTTCTCCAGCTTTGTCTGGGTTGTAAGCATTTCTATTCTGCGGCCTTGTTTCTGTGATGAACAAATTATGAACCACCATAATATAAAGCTGTGTTTAGATATCATGTTCATTAACATGAGTACTTGTGAGACCAGCATTATTGCATACAATACATGTATTGTATGCAATAACAAGTCCTCTGTCATACAGGAAAAGAAACACTGACTCTAATATGCAGCAGGGCTATAACAAAACCCTTCAATTCATTCTATTCTGACCTAGACTTTTAATGCCTACAGAAGTGCATGTGTCCTGGTAACATCATTTCAGAGAGCGCTGTGAGGCACCTCACATCCTCCTGCACTTAGCCACTAATGTGATTACACAGGTGACATCAATTAAAGTCCATTAAGGTTCAGTGCTTAGGGTTTAGGGGGAAAGTAAATGGGCCAAAGTCTTGAAAAATATCTACTTAGCAACTTCACGGTGACACCTACATCATTTTTCTCTTTATCCTCTGATCCCCTTTCCTCCCTTTCCAGGTGTGGGCTCCCAGGAATGATCTATTTGATGTCCTGCTTCCCCTCCTCTCAAGTTGTCTTCATTGAGTTTTGCTCCCTCTAACGATTACCTCATCTAATCTAAACCTGCCTCTCCAGCTGCTCCTCATTCAAAATCAGTTTAAATACAGAGGCCATTTTTTTGCCATATTGAGTACAGCATGTTGCCTCCTGGTCTTCTTGACTGTGCTCTATCTGCCGCTAATGCTTTCTTGATTTCATCATTACTTGTGCTGCTGCTGCTGCTTCAACCCTTTTGCTTTTTTGCTGTCTTACAGCTGTAGTCAACCTTTAAGCCTTTTTTCTGCCTTTTCATCTGTGTCAGTTTTGATTTGCAGCTACCAGAATTGCAACAAACCCGAATAAACGAATCATCAGAAGCTAAAGATTCCAGTCCACCAAACATATCGGGGTGAGGGAACCGAAACATATGATGAATGTTGATGGAACTGTGTCATGTGGTTCTATATGCATTTACTCAACAATGTGGAAAACTGCATAGATGACAATTAACCGTCTGCTGAGACTATCTGAATATGTCTGTAAGAAGAGCAGATGACAGGACAAACGAAATGCAGCCAGACTATTGATTATTCTTTGCAATTTGTCACATAATTAGCGCACAACAATGCAGGCAATTTGTCATGGTGCTGGAAAGGAGACAGGACACTACAGTGAATGCAGAGTAAGTGGCTAAAATCCGTCAAAAACCCATCAACCAGCTGAGTTTGGCTACAAGTACCCAGCTATGATTTACCAGAATATTTCAGCAAAAAGAAGAGAAAAGGTTCCATCTTTTAAATGTTGTAGTTTCAACAGTTGTCGCATCATTAAGGAATCTAATTTAGTTTAAGGGAAGTTGGATTTGCAGCACATGCTTCTCATTTTCTGAATTGTTACAAATTCTCTTTCATACTTTTCTTTAACCTCATAATTTCTCATGACCCTAACCCTCAAGGCCAAAGCAAAGTAAAAAGCATGAAGTTAAGTTTTTGATTATTTGCCTGTAGCCATTTTTTGCACTACCCTCATCAATTTCACCTATGTTCACGTCTATAATCTGTATTTATGTTCAGGTTTACAGCCCTCTGTGCATGTGTAGTTTTTTTCTTTTGGCTTGTCAGATTGTCTGTTTAAATGAAAATGAAAGGAACCTTCTCTGGACCAGGCTATTTTTAGAAAATGTTAAATCTTTAAAAAAGGAGCCACCTTCACAACACTAATAACTGTGGCTTCAAGTTCGAAAACCTCACTAACTCATTCGCCTTGATTTGTAGTACACCCATCTATCAGTCCGTTTTTGTTTGTTTTTGTTTGCTTTTTTTTTTTAAATGAATGAATTTATTATTATTGTTATGTTGCTGTGGCACAGGCGGTACATCAAACCAGTGAGGGGGAGGAGTCCACAAGAAATCATAATTATATCACAAACAATTATATCACAAATAAATACACATTTGAAAACTGATTTAGAAAACACCATGGTATTAAATAAATTGTTCTGCTACACAAGAGTTTTTAAATAATATTGTATTGAATCTGGCAAGGGAAGACTATAGGTTTACTACTGGGGCGGACAATCCCCCGCCCCTCTCCCCCCCCCCCCCCCCCCCCCCCCACACACACACACACACACAAGAAAAAAAAATTCAACAGAATTAAAAAAAATATTAAATTAAAAAAATAATGAATACATAAACTGCATAATCCATTTTTAAGAAATACATTGGACGAAAATGTTATATGCAGTAAAAGTGATACAAATTGAAACACATGTGCAGACTGTTATTTAATTTCTTCTTGTTTTTTTGTCAGAAGGCTAAAAAGCTTTCTTCAGTAGTGTCTATTGAAGGTGTCTGGGCTCAGACCTTGGAGATAAGAAATGAGTTCCAGCAGTGCTCAGACTACAGCTGATCCTCCTCCACATCAAGCCAGGAGACAGTTGAGGTGGTTTAGGTTTGTTTTGCTTCTTAGCAAGGCAGAGCCATCCATGTGTCACTAGCAGTACAGCATAACATGTGTTTTTTGTTTTGTTTTGTTTTTTTGCACTTAAGAACACCACTGCAGCACATTCACAGATATAGCATGGTCATTGCTATATCTGTCTGGCTTATTCGGTAAATAAGCCAGACACAGCATGGATGGATATGCTGATGTGGTCTAAAAGAACACTTCTGAATGAATGTCTGAGTTGATGTTGGTTAGTTCACATTCGTAACCACTGGATTGTTATTCTTGGCCTTCGCGCATTCATCGTACTGTAGTTTATAGTGTGGTTCAGGTGGTTACATAAGTTTTGTTGCTTTGCAGCACAGACACAAATCTAGAGCCAGACATGCACCTTCCCAGAAATGTAACTTAACTACTTATTTACAAATACACAACAGCAACAGGATAGATTACAGGTTTACAGGTTTTCTACTGTTTGGATCTGCTCCAACTTTCCGGGCAGGAAATGCTAGTTGAGTTGGTGTTCCAGATGAAAATTCCAAATGGGAGCTTAGAAATTCAAGATCATGACTTCATCTGGAACTCATCGATATTATATGCTCAAGAGATTATTTTGCGGCTTGCCTCGAAATGCCCCTGTATGCCCCCAAAAAACAACCAAACAGCAGCATTGATGTGATTGGATTCACTTCAACATTCCTCTGCTTAAAATGTTATTGGTGCTGTAAGGCTCAGTGGTTTAAATGTTGTACTGCTGGCCAGCAGCCAGTACATGTAGCATTATGACTGTATGTAATACTGTCCATCTACACTGCCAGAATCAATGATATCATAATTTTTTAGTTTTACAAAAAGTGAGGAGTACAACACCATCAGACCTAGCAGCTTTAGGCTGATTTTGTCAGCTAAATTTAAGCTATGATAAACATCTTTCATCAATTAGAAAATGAAACACTCGGGGTGTGATTATATATTACGATACACAATCTTCCATCTCAGTTTGCTTTCTGCGAGGGACATGATTATAACACTGTGGTCGATATGCAAAAACTCAGTTCAATGGCCTAACTAGAGAATTCATGTTGTTCTTAGTTTAATATTTGTTTTTACATAACTGTTAACTAATAGCAATTGTGCTCTAATTTCATGCAGTGTAATGCACCGCTAAGCTTGTTGTGCAGTGCTGAGACAAAACACTATTAAAAACCTGTTAACACTGATGTGTTGTCTCTGTGTATTTTACAGCCTTGTAATTAAGTGTTGCACAGGGTCATGGATCGTGTGGAGGAAAGTCATCCGTTTATTCCCAGGGGCTATATTTTTGTTGTAACCGCATTAAAATTACGGGTCAGGGGACAAAATGTTAAATTACGTTGCCTCCCCCCAGAGAAATAATTCTAATTCAAATGGGGCTTAGGATAACTTTCATTAGATATATTATGACCCTATAGCTATACATTTAACAGAATCTGTGCCTAAACTGTGTGTAAAATAGGAATGAAACAAGCTTCTATTTATAGTATATGTATAAATTGTTCAAATGGAAATTAAGGGCAGACACTTACCCTTATCTCACATTGGACAACAACATCAAGTCATATGTGTGTGGGTTTTTTTTTCAAAGTACTCTAAAAGAAGAGGGCATATCTCTAGGCAAAATTGCCCTTTGAACATCCTACTGTTCACACAAGATAGAGATGGGTTTTTAAAACATGTGCCTAACGTGATCACTTGACCTAAATAAGAACAAGGGTTTAATTTATCCATGAATGTTCAGTTTCAAGAGGCACTTTTTCTCTGCTGTCAAAAATAATCTATCTGAAGGAGTAGGAGTAAAACAAGTATCCTTTCTTGAGTTTATAGTATATGTTAAATTGTTTATATACTATAAACAGTTTCTTTAGTCTCTAAAATAACCCATCTGTCTGTTTTGAAGGAAGTCGATAGTAGACGCAGGCATAAGCCAATACTTGACAATCAGACCATTTCAAAATCATCTGAATCCATTTTGCAGCTGTGAACAATATTGATTATCCCACCTGGTTTCTGCAGTAGTCATGCATCGGGTTGAACAGGGTGCTGTCATGAGATAACATGCAGGCATTCTAGTAATACTAAGCGTGACTCAAAGCAGGGAGCAAGAACCTATGGTGTGCTAAGCTGTGCTGTAAAAGTCTACTATTCACATGCCATTTATTTCTTCCGCATGAGCTTCCCTTCATCGGCTCCTTGTTAAATCCAGAATTGAACTTGAAATCATTCAGGACTTTGTATGTGAGGAGAAGGATCAGGCCACATCATGTCTTACAGACTTCATAATACCATATTATCCTATAATAAGGTACTGTGGTACCAACAGAGCACTTCATTCTCACATTGCAGATGTACTTCTGTTTCGCAGAGTTTTCAAAAATAGGATGGGAGGTTTAATGAAAGGTTGCCCCTCCCTGAGCCTGGTTCTGCTGGAGGTCTCTTCCTATTAAAAGAGAGCTCTTCCTCCCCTTAGGGGATCATCTAACTGTTGGGGTTTTCTTACCAGCACTATAACGTCTTCACCTTATTTAAAGAGAAGCAAGAGATATCCGGAGCTGAATAAATAACATGGTTTTAATTTTATTTTTGCATGTTTTCCATCCATCCATCCATCCATCCATCCATCTTCATCCGCTTTATCTGAGGCCGGGTCGCGGGGGCAGCAGCCTAAGCAAAGAGGCCCAGACCTCCCTCTCCTCAGCCACCTCCTCCAGCTTATCCGGGGGAACACCAAGGCGTTCCCAGGCCAGCCGAGAGATATAATCTCTCCAGCGTGTCCTGGGTCTGCCCCGGGGCCTCCTCCCGGTGGGACATGCCTGGAACACCTCACCCAGGAGGCGCCCAGGGGGCATCCGTGTCAGATGCCCGAACCACCTCAGCTGGCTCCTTTCGATGTGGAGCAGCAGCTGCTCTACTCTGAACCCCTCCCGGATGGCCGAACTTCTCACCCTATCTCTAAGGGAGAGGCCAGCCACCCTTCGGAGGAAGCTCATTTCTGCCGCTTGTATCCGCGATCTCGTTCTTTCGGTCACTACCCACAGCTCGTGGCCATAGGTGAGGGTAGGGACGTAGATCGACCGGTAAGTTGAGAGCTTCGCTTTTACACTCAGCTCTTCACCACGACGGACCGGTGCAGCGTCCGCATTACTGCAGCTGCAGCCCCAATCCGTCTGTCGATCTCCGGCTCCCTTCTCCCATCACTCGCGAACAAGACCCCGAGATACTTGAACTCCTCCACTTGGGGCAGGAACTCATCCCCGACCCGGAGTGGGCACTTCACCCTTTTCCGGCTGAGAACCATGGCCTCAGATTTGGAGGTGCTGATCCTCATTCCCGCTGCTTCACACTCGGCTGCGAACCGTTCCAGTGCGAGCTGGAGGCCCTCACCCAATGAAGCCAACAGAACCACATCATCCGCAAAAATTAGAGATGAGATTCTGAGGCCACCAAAGCGAAAGCCCTCCGCCACTTGGCTGCGCCTAGAAATCCTGTCCATAAAAATTATGAACAGAACCGGAGACAAAGGGCAGCCCTGGCGGAGCCCATCACCCACCGGGAACGAGTCCGACTTATTGCCGGCAATGCGAACCAAGCTCTTGCAACGGTTGTATAGGGATCGAATGGCCCGTAGCAATGGGCCAGACACCCCATACTCCCGCAACACCTCCCACAGGACACCCCGAGGGACACGGTCGAATACCTTCTCCAAGTCCACAAAACACATGTAGACTGGTTGGGCAAACTCCCATGCACCCTCGAGTATCCTCGAGAGGATAAAGAGCTGGTCCAGTGTTCCACGACCAGGACGAAAACCGCATTGTTCCTCCTGTATCCGAGGTTTGACTAGCGGACGAACTCTCCTTTCCAGCACCCTGGCAAAGACTTTCCCAGGGAGGCTGAGGAGTGTGATCCCCCTGTAGTTGGAACACACCCTCCGGTCCCCCTTCTTAAAGATGGGGACCACCACCCCGGTCTGCCAGTCCACAGGTACTGCCCCTGATCTCCACGCAACATTGCAGAGGCGTGTCAACCAGGACAGCCCTACAACGTCCAGAGCCTTCAGGAACTCGGGGCGGACCTCATCAACACCAGGGGCTCTGCCACCAAGAAGTTGTTTAACTGCCTCAGTGACCTCGCCCCCGGAAATTGGCGGGTCGTTCCCCTCATCCCCAGACTCTGCTTCCTCCTCGGAAGACGTGTCAGTGGGATTAAGGAGGTCCTCGAAGTATTCCTTCCACCGCCTGACAATTTTCTCAGTCGACGTCAGCAGCGCTCCACCAGCACTATACACAGTGCAGGTAGAGCACCGCTTTCCCCTCCTGAGACGCCTGACGGTTTGCCAGAATCTCTTCGAGGCAGTCCAAAAGTCTTTTTCCATGGCCTCTCCGAACTCTTCCCACAACCGAGTTTTTGCTTCAGCCACTGCCCGAGCCGCATTCCGCTTGGCCTGTCGATACCTGTCGGCTGCCTCCGGAGTCCCACAGGCTAACCAAGCCCGATAGGACTCCTTCTTCAGCCTGGTGGCTCCCTTCACCTCTGGTGTCCACCATTTGGTTCGGGGATTACCACCACGGCAGGCACCAACCACCTTGCGGCCGCAGCTCAATGCAGCAGCTTCGGCAATGGAGACGCTGAACATGGTCCATTTGGACTCAATGTCCCCAGTCTCCCTCGGAATGCTGTTGAAGCTCTGCCGGAGGTGTGCGTTGAAGATCTCGCGGACTGGGACCTCTCCTAGACGTTCCCAGCACACCCTCACTACGCGTTTAGGTGCACCAGGTCTGTCCAGCGTCCTCCCCCGCCACCTGATCCAACTCACCACCAGGTGGTGATCAGTTGACAGCTCAGCCCCTCTTTTTACCCGAGTGTCCAGAACATATGGTCGCAGGTCTGATACGATTACAAAATCGATCATCGGCCTACGGCCTAGAGCATCCTGGTGCCATGTGCACTTATGGACACTCTTATGTTCGAACAGGGTGTTCGTTATGGCCAAACTGTGATTAGCACAGAAGTCCAATAACAGAGCACCGCTCGGGTTCAGAGCAGGGAGCGGTCCTCCTTGAATCGCTACCTTATCGTGGTGGAGGGGTTTGTGTGTCCCAGGGATCCCAGGGGCTATGTTGTCTGGGGGCTTTTGCCCCCTGGTAGGGTCTCCCATGGCAAATTGGTCCTGGGTGAGGGACCAGACAAAGAGCGATCCGGGCAGGGTAAACTGTTCCCTCAATATTCTTTTCATAAGGGTCTTATGAAAAGAATATCGAGGGAACAGTTTACCCTGCCCGGGATAGGGTTACCGGGGCCCCACCCTGGAGCCATGCCCGGGGAGGGTGCCCGAGGGCGAGCGTCTGGTTCCCGGGCCTTAGTCCATGGGGCCCGGCCGGGCACAGCCCGAAGAGGAGACATGGGCCCATCCTCCCGCAGGCCCACCACCCGCAGGAGGCGCCATAGGGGTCGGGTGCATTGTGTGCCGGGTGGCGGCCAGGAGCGGAGGCCCTGGTGGACTGACCCCCGGCTGCCAATACTGGCAATAGGGACATGGAATGTCACCTCTCTGGTGGGGAAGGAGCCTGAGTTAGTGCGTGAGGTTGAGAGGCCTACATTGACATTGACGGCTAGATATAGTCGGGCTCACCTCTACGCATGGCTTGGGCTCTGGAACCAGTCTCCTGGAGAGAGGCTGGACTCTGTCTCAGTCTGGAGTTGCCCCTGGTGAGAGGCGGCGGGCTGGGGTGGGTATTCTAATATCCCCTCGGCTTGCTGCCGGTACGTTGGGGTTTTTCCCGGTGGACGAGAGGGTTTGTTCCCTGTGCCATAGGGTCGGGGAACGGGTCCTGACTGTCATCTGCGCTTATGTGCCGAGTGGCAGTTCGGAGTACCCAGCCTTCTTAGGGTCCCTGGGGGGGGTGCTGGAAGGTGCTCCACCTGGAGACTCTGTTGTCCTGCTGGGAGACTTCAATGCTCACGTGGGTAACGACAGCGAGACCTGGAGGGGCGTTTTCCCAATAGCTTAAATATATTTACATTCCTTATCAATCTCACCACTGTTGTTTTAAATGAGGAGTCCATCATTCCCGTGGTCATGTCATAGTCCAAGGGTTTTGGCTTGCTTTTCAGTTTTGGTTTCATTGGTTTCTGTTTTGATTGGCTTGTTATCATAACCTCCCTGAGGGGTATTCTGCAAACAAAGTCACATACAGCCAAGTTTCTTTGAGTATTAGTTGCCTCGCCAAAACCTAAAACCCCAGTTGGAGATGATTGGCATCTCAACAGCCAGGTATAAAAAAGAGATCCATTGTCGTCACATACAGAACTCTGACTTTAAGCACGACCTAGCTCCATGTTCCTCTTTGTCTCATTTGGGCTATTTTTTTTTTATGATGTGACAGCTGGACTACATGCTCTAATGATTTAGAAGAAATTATTATTATAATATAGGTTAATGTACGTGGTTTCACATTATTGTTATGTTGCATTTTTTCCCCTAACTGTTCAGTCTTCCTACTAATGCTAACAGAATAATGTGACACAGAAACAGCAGTTTCTGATGAGCAGTTATACGCATTAACTGGAATAACATGGTTTAAAGAAGGACAAGTATGGACATTACAATGGCCACTTCCTACATTTTTGGACTGTGGAATGATTCAGTAAAGAAGGCTGGAGGCTTTTGTTAAGGTTCTTTATTATATGATTATACTATATGATTATATGATTAAATTGTTTAATTATTTTCAGATTTATATTTTTTCATTTTTATATTTTTTATTTTTACTTATTTTCTTGACAACACGATACAAAGTAAGATTTTTTAAAAAAAATCAGTTTATTATTTATACATTTACTCATCCACCCACCACAACATTATGAATTTCATTCTCTTAAGATAATGCAATCTCATATTTATCTTCTTCTATTTCTATCTTCTAAGGTAGAATAAAAGTGAAATGTCTTTGTGAGAATCCATGTTCTCATTTATGTAAGTGATTAAAAAATTCTCTTATACTTATGTTACTTTGAACACCACAGTTGACACAATATTTTCCCTAACCCAAATCAATATCTTATTTTCACTGTTAAAAACTCCAACTCTTTTTCCAAAAAAAGAAGAAAAGGTTGAGAACAGTACAGCCAAGCTCATATACAAACATAATGTTGTTTGTATATGTGGGTAAGAGAAGCTTAGTGTGACACTTGCCTTAGTGAAACATCACTGTTGCTGTCCAGCCCCTCTGTGCTCTCCACTGGACTACTAATTATCTGCCCCTTAACTTCTTCATAGACAATGTGACAATTAAAACTTTATTGCTGAATAATCGCTTTGCCGAGCACTGGGGTTTAATGACAGCAGGTGTTAAGAAGCAAATGAACCCTCTGCAGCAGAATTACTCTCAGCAGCTTGGACACTAATCACAGGCCTTGTTTTAGAGAGATAGTATTTTACAATGTCAGGCTCAGACTGGTAGACCTTGGGATAGGATGCATACCAACCACAGGGACAGTGCCTTAGCTCAGATATATTATTTTGTAATTAAGGAAACATACCACTAGTTTACACATGAAAATCACTTTAATTGTCACAAGTCATACTAGAAGACTCAACTGGGGTTTTCTCAGAAATCTCCTACCATGTTTTGATCTTGAGCTAATGGTATTAGGACAGACTGTTGACTCATTTACATTATCATTTTTAAAAATCTATCACTTACCCAGCTGTGTTACTAGTTATTTACTTGTTTTGATACATGCATTGGAAGAATACTATCTCTATATCTGTAAGTTTCTAGACATTTCTTCTCAGGAGTATTATACTACTACGGGAAGAAAACTACAGCAAAACAAGAATATAGGGGAAAGACTAATGAAAAAATTGTATATAATTCTGCCTAATCTGAATCTCCACAGACGAGTTCACTAGAGTGCAGATTCCGCAACATATCACCTTAATTTAACAACACCAAAAATAGTTTTGCTATCGTAGGTTTGCAACTTGGCATTTTATGTTTAACTTCATGGTCAAACTGACAGATTAGAATGTCTTCAACATTGCAGATTAGAGGAATCAAGGCATGGGAATTTAAAGTTCACCAATTATGGTGAAAATGAGTATCCTGATTTTTAATCACGATTATTAACTGATTTTAGTGACAAAAATGGTTTTATAGCATGGTCATATAAACGTTACACTGCTTCAACATCTGACATTCCTGTTAATATAGAAATTATGACAAATATTGTTGGTTTTTAACCTAATTTAAGTCCACTTATGTCTTTGATCAAATGGAATGTTATCACTGTAAGATGGACATGCTGATGTGGTCTAAAAGAACACTTCTGAATGAACGTCCGAGTTGATGTTGGATAGTTCACATTAGCAACCACTGGATTGTTTTTCTTGGCCTTTATGCATTCATCATACTGTAGTTTGTAGTGAGGTTCAGGTGGTTACGTAATTTTTTTTGCTTTGTAACACAGACACAGAGCCTGACATGCACCTTCCCAGAAATGTAACTTGTCTCCTTCCTGCATTTCAGTAAAAGAAACTGTTGTCCAACATGTGCAGTCCAACATGAATGGTTTAGTTTCACTGAAGATGGCAAAATGCAGACACACCAGTGCACAAGTATGAATGCAAACAAAGACATCACCAACTGCGGCGTGGGCTCTGCAGGGATATAACTCTTTGTGATTTAAGCTTTAGTGGGAATGCTCTTCAAAGTCTGTGAGTGTGGAAAACGAGATTCGGCCTACAAGTATGAGTTTGATAGATTATGTTCTCCCACAATGCAAATCAAAAAAGAAATGAGGGAGTAGCTCACAGTTAAATCAAATTATATGTAAGTAAATTAAGGGGGTTGTTGGTGTTCTGAACCAGATTGCTGGTGGTCTCTAAACTCATCCAGCTGCCAAACCACATCCACCTTAATGGTTTTTAAAAATCTTTAAACTTTAACGGTTTTTGCTAATCTGAAAATGTAGACCAAAAAACATACAAAAATACCAAACACTTTTAAGCAAGCTATAAAGCACAACCATGTTTACATGAACTATCAAAGAATACTCATGATGTGCAAAAGAGGATACAATTAGACTCCAATGGCCCTATGGCACTAAAGTAAAAGGTATAAATATACAGGGTGGGCCATTTATATGGATACACCGTAATAACATGGGAATGGTTGGTGATATTAAAGTCCTGTTTGTGGCACATTAGTATATGTGAGGGGGCAAACTCCTCAAGATGGGTGGTGACCATGGTGGCCATTTAGAAGTCGGCCATCTTGGATACAACTTTTGTTTTTCCAATAGGAAGAGGGCCATGTGACACATCAAACTTATTGGTAATGTCACAAGAAAAACAATGGTGTGCTTGGTTTCAATGTAACTTTATTCTTTCATGAGTTATTTACAAGTTTCTGACCACTTATAAAATGTGTTCAATGTGCTGCCCATTGTGTTGGATTGTCAATGTAACCCTCTTCTCCTACTCTTCACGCAATGATAGCAACACCGCAGGAGAAATGCCAGCACAGGCATCCAGTATCCGTAGTTTCAGGTGCAGCACATCTCGTATCTTCACGCTATAGACAATTACCTTCAGATGACCCCAAAGATAATCCAATCCACTTTCCAGGAAACTGTTCATCTAGGAATGCTCGGACCTGGCACACAAAATGTGGTGGTGCAGTATCTTGCTGGAAAAACTCAGGGAACGTGCCAGCTTCAGTGCATAAAGAGGGAAACACATCATCATGTAGCAATTTCAAATATCCAGTGGCCTTGAGGTTTCCATTGATGAAGAATGGACCCACTATCGTTGTACCCCATATACCACACCAAACCATCACTTTTGTTGTTCCAACAGTCTTGGAGGGATCCATCCAATGTGGGTTAGTGTCAGACCAATAGCGGTGGTTTTGTTTGTTAACTTCATCATTCACATAAAAGTTTGCCTCATCACTGAACAAAATCTTCTGCGTGAACTGAGGGTCCTGTTCCAATTTTTGTTTCTGCAAATTCTGTGCGCCAATCTGGGTCATCCTCGTTGAGATGCTGCAGTAGCTGGAGTTTGTAAGGGTGCCATTTGTGAGTAGCTAATATCCGCCGAAGGGATGTTCGACTAATGCCACTCTCCAGTGACATGCGGCGAGTGCTATGCTGTGGGCTCTTGCTGAATGAAGCTAGGACAGCCACTGATGTTTCTTCGTTAGTGACAGTTTTCTTGCGTCCACATTTTGGCAAATCCAACACTGAACCAGTTTCACGAAACTTAGCAAGCCGTTTGCTAACTGCTTGGGAGCATGGGAGATGGGTGGTCTCGTAGGGTGTCTTGCATTGAAATCTGCTGCAATGACCCGGTTACTGCGTTTACCCGATATCAACACAATTTCGATCCGCTCCTCATGTGTTAACCTCTTCGACATGTCAATGGCTGTGAACAAAGAGGAACTTGTAAATATCTCATGAAAGAATAAAGTTACGTTGAAACCAAGCACACCATTGTTTTTCTTCTGACATTACCAATAAGTTTGATGTGTCACATGGCCCTCTTCCTATTGAAAAAACAAAAGTTGTATCCAAGATGGCCGACTTCTAAATGGCCACCATGGTCACCACCCATCTTGAGGAGTTTGCCCCCTCACATATACTAATGTGCCACAAACAGGACTTTAATATCACCAACCATTCCCATGTTATTACGGTGTATCCATATAAATGGCCCACCCTGTAGTGTAGCAAGCTTGTAAATGAATGCCCCGCCACACCGCACCCCCTGGTGGATACACAAGGCATCACGGACAGTTTTACTAAATGCCACTTGGGGGCATTACTGTACCTGGTTGCATCATCATCATATTTGTATCTAGCACCATCCATCACCATGCAGTACTCAACAGTGAGCAAACTGAACTGTGAATGGCCTTGTCAGTAGAGTTTATTCAGAGGCCCACGTGCACAGATACATGGTTGTCACTAACATAATAACCTCACCGTCCCCTTACCATAACCAACTAGCCACCTAACAACCAATTCTGACTTCAACCCTAAAACCAAGACTTAACCTACCTTTGTGATGGTTGAATAGGTGGAGACCCATCAAAATGTCCTCACTGTGGTCTACAACTCAGACGTGCCCCCTTAAGCCTTCTAGACAAGAACACACACACATACACATACTTTACTCACCTCTGCAGAAACTTTACAAAATTTAAATTGAGAAGCTATGTATGCTTTATGAATCTCAATAAACCAGCCAAGTACGTCTGTTTGTCAGATGTGCTCATGTCATTATGCAAGTCACAACTTGAGGTCTTTGCAGTTAATACTTTCCCCTCCTCTCCATCTATCAAAGAGCATGCTAAGCAGACAGAAAAATGCAGCCAACTCTGGTCAAATATTGACACACAGCTCCTGTTGTGACAATGTGACTGTGGTAAATTACATTTTCACACTATAAAGTAAATAACCCCTCCGCAGTATTAGAATGGCTTTAAAGAAATTGCCGTATTCACTCTTTAAGTTCCAAGTATTTGAGGACAAATTCTTTAACTATGTAGCTTTATCAATTTCAGACTTAGTGCTTTCGCACTTGTATGCTCTTTTTAGAGAGTTATTTCCAATTCCAGTGGATACAGAAGATAAAAGTTGGATGAAATGCAGAGAACAGCCCTTTATGGTCATATGTCAGTGATCCTTTTCTTTAACTGAAAGTTTGTGCATTATAAGATAAGATAAGATAAGATAAGATAACCTTTATTAGTCCCACACGTGGGAAATTTGTTTTGTCACAGCAGGAAGTGGACAGTGCAAAAGTTATGAGGCAAAAATTAGAATACAATAAGAATAAATACAGTACACAACTGTACAGAATAGAATAAAATACTATATACAGTAGAATACAATAAAATAAATATACAATAAGATAAAAATAGAATACAAATACAAATACTATATACAACTGAGTAAAAATACAACGATGACAGAAAGGATTATTGCACTTAGTATTATTGCATATGTATGGATGTGTGTGCTTGATCAGTTAAAGTCTTTATTATGGAGTCTGACAGCAGTGGGGAGGAAAGACCTGCGAAATCTCTCCGTCCCACACCGTGGGTGCCGCAGTCTCCCACTGAAGGAGCTGCTCAGTGCTGTCACAGTCTGCTGCATGGGGTGGGAGATGTTGTCCATCAGGGATGACAGCTTAGCCGCCGTTCTCCTGTCACTCACCACCTCCACTGGGTCCAGAGGGCATCCTAGAACAGAGCTGGCCCTTCGGATCACCCTGTTCAGTCTCTTCCTGTCCCCAGCAGAGATGCTGCCGCCCCAGCAGACCACACCATAAAAGATAGCAGAAGCCACAACAGAGTCATAGAAGGTCTTCAGGAGTGGGCCCTCCACTCCAAACGACCTGAGTCTCCGCAGCAGGTACAGCCTGCTCTGCCCTTTCCTGTAGAGGGCGTCTGAGTTATGAGTCCAGTCCAGTCTATTGTTCAGATGAACACCAAGGTACCTGTAGCTGTCCACAGCCTCAATGTCCATACCTTGGATGTTCAGTGGTTGCAGTGGAGAATGCTTGTGCCTGCGGAAGTCTACCACCAGCTCCTTGGTTTTACTGGCGTTGATCTGGAGGTAGTTCAGCTGGCACCAGTCCACAAAGTCTTGGGTCAGACCTCTGTACTCCTTGTCGTCCCCATCAGTGATGAGGCCGACTATTGCAGAGTCATCAGAGAACTTCTGCAGGAAGCACTGGGTGGAATTGTGGGAGAAGTCTGCAGTGTAGATGGTGAAGAGGAACGGAGCCAGAACCGTTCCCTGTGGGGCTCCCGTACTGCAGACGACCCTGTCCGACACACAGCCCTGAGTCCTCACATACTGTGGTCGGTCGGTGAGGTAGTCCAGGATCCAGGTAGTGAGGTGATGGTCCACTCCAGAGTTCACCAGCTTGTCCTTTAGAACCGAGGGAAGAATGGTGTTGAAGGCACTGGAGAAATCAAAGAACATGATTCTCACAGTGCTTCCAGCGGTCTCCAGGTGAGCGAGGGAACGATGTAGGAGGTGAATGACGGCATCATCCGCTCCAATGCCAGGCTGGTAGGCAAACTGAAGTGGGTCCAGTGATGAGCTTATTAGGCGCCGAAGCTGAGCCAGGACCAACCGCTCCAGGGTCTTCATCAGGTGGGATGTCAGAGCCACCGGCCTGTAGCTGTTGAGGTCCTTGGGGCGTGAAGTCTTTGGCACTGGTACAACACAGGAGGTTTTCCAGAGCTATGGGACTCTTCCCAACCTCAGGCTCAGGTTGAAGAGGTGCTCCATCACCCCACACAGTTGGCCCGCGCAGGACCTGACGACCCTCGAGCTGATGCCATCTGGACCCGCTGCCTTCTTGCCATTAATCCTCCTCAGTTCCCTCCTAACCTGGGTGGTTGAGAGAGACAGGCTGGAGCCTTGTGTTGAGTGTGTATTGGATGCTGCAGTTGGGGGTGGGGGGGAGTGAGCAGGGTGAATAGAGGAGGTGTGAAGTGTCTGAGGTGGAACAGCAGCAGTGGGGGTGGGTGAGTCTGCAGCCGATATTGCAGACTGCCTCATGGCTGAATCAAATCTGTTGAAGAAATGATTCAGTTCATTTGCCCACCTCACATCCCTCCCAGGCAGAGAGTTCTGCTGTTTGTGGCCCGAGATGGTTCTGAGGCCTCTCCAGACTTCACCAACGTTGTTTTGTTGAAGCTGGTTCTCCATCTTCTGCCTGTAGCTCTCCTTCCCATTCCTTATCAGTCCCCTCAGCTCTCTCTGCACCCTTTTCAACTCCTCTTTGTCTCTGGATTTGAAGGCCCTCCTCTTCTGCTTGAGGACGGTTTTAATTTCTGGGGTAATCCAAGGTTTGTTGTTGGAGAAACACCGTACAGTCCTAGTAGGTACAGTGTTATCCACACAGAAGTTTATATAGTCAGTAATGCATGTAGTAAGGCTGTCGATGTCCTCTCCGTGGTCATCACAAATCACCTCCCACACAGTCGACTCAAAACAATCCTTAAGAGCCTCCTCGCTCTCCTCTGACCATCTCTGTACTGTGCGGGTGGCTGGTGGCTCCCTGCGCACTAAGGGCTCATACACAGGGACAAGGTGCACCAGGTTGTGATTATACTTTGTAAGTTTCCTGTTAGACAAGATTTAAAAGTACTTTTGATGTCTTCTTGATGATCTTTACTAGGGAAGTCAAATGATATTTCTTCATGGATTTGTATTTAGTAGCCTTCTCCGATTAAACTGAATGCATATGTAAAAAATAATAAAGTAAAATAAATAAACTTCGAAGTGCTCTGAAAATCCCTGACTTAGACATTTCCTATGTTATGACGAAACAGTGTCATCACTTTGAGACTGAGTTCAAAGCAACGCTGTGCTGCAGATGCATGCCTCTGTTCCCTCTGCAGCACTCCGTATCGTTGCCAGTGTGTAGTTTGAAAATGAAAGTGCAAATTACATTCTTTGAAAACATAATGGGCCTCTTTTTATACTTGGTAAAGATGTACTCTCTCCCTTGAAATTATTTTTTTGTTTTTTGCACACTGCAGTTACAACTCAGTGGACCAAAATTTATCGAGAACCTAAAGTGATAGTAAAAATGTCAAAGAAACAGAGGCTCCCGAACCTTAAGTTTGGCTCATGTACTATTAATCTGCCTAGGTGAACAGCTATTGCATGTCTGTTCATCATGGAAAAGGAACCCCACTTTTCCATATTAAAATAAGGTTAAAGGGCCAGGCAATAGAAATAATGTAAAAGTTGTCAGGGAGACCTGATAAATGTGATTCTGCAGGCTCTTGTCATTTTGGTACATTGCGTCTACATAATAAAGTATGCACATTAACAAAATCTAATTAACATGATCAGTGCTCTTATTTGAGTTATCAAATAAGCATTTGTAAAATAATGCAGTCTGATACAAGAACAAGCAGCAGAAGGAAAAAAATCTGCTTCTAATAGTTTAATAAGACAAGATCACCTGCAAGACTTGAGAATGCTTTATTTTGATAGATAAGTTAATTAATCTATTTATTGCAGAAAGGAATTCTAACGGTGACAGGATTTAGGACGGGGAACTACACCCACACACCTGGAGTTTAGACATTGGTGGTGGTGAAGGTGAAAATTAAGGCTTGGAAAGAGCTGTGAGTGACTTGGGTGAGGCAGAGATTCTGAAAGAGAGAATAACAGGAAAGCACTTAGATTTAAACCACGCAGAGTCAAGGATGACTGGCTTAAAGAATGTAGGCAAGAAGATGATTGGACTGTGTAATGATGTCAGTATTGAGTTTAACAGCGTGGGAAAGTCCAAGGGAGTTACGATCGTCCTTATTGAACTTTTTTTAACTTATTGAACAAGCTTCATTAATATGACTCGTAATTTAATTCCAGAAGTACATTTTAGTGAATTGTAGACCAATGCTCCTAGTTTTAAATTGTGGATAAGCATATGTACAAAATCGCCAATTGATGCTCCCCTTTTCCTGCTGTTAACACAAACCAAGCACGTCCTGTATCTCTTTGAAATTAAATAGATACTACACAGAAACACATTGTTGTTAAGTGTATTGTTTAGTTAGGTTAGTACACCTCTCTGATTGTCAAGGACTTGAACCTGCTCTGGGTGATTTGTATTTATAAGTAACTTGTCTTTTACAGTTTTATTTAGAGTTGAATTTTTCACCAAGTGCTTAAGTGCTGCCTAAAAATGTCTCCAAGTCCTCCAGTAGATATTGTGAGAGAAACAAATAAAAGATCTTACAAGTATAAAGTGTTAAAGTGTCTATAAAGTGAGTGTTAATTCTTCCAATATTACCGTACTAGCTGTTCCAAATTAAATGTTGCAGTACAACAACAGGCGTTGTTCCGGTAGCACTATTGGAGGCATGACACTTGATCCAAAACATTTTTCTCCTGGCCTTCCCCACCAATTTTCTTATATTCCTGGCAGCTTTTGAAACATGATAGCAGTAAGACCTTTCCAGAGAAGAAAAGCTTCTTGTACACAGAAGGCACGATCATGGAGAGAAACTATCCAAAAAATAAATAAATAAATAAATTTTAAAAAAAATAAAGAAAGAAAGAAAAAAAAAATATATATATATATATACTGCCAGCTCACTCTCTTTTGTCAACTGCCTCCAGTCTTTAAGTACCACCACAGTGTGTCCCTCTTGTCCTGGAAAACATAAAACCACACAGTGATCCCTTGTCCTGTCTGTCACGTCTTGCTGACAAATAGTAACACATAACACTGTCACCAGCATAGAGGGAGAATTCATCATTTTATTTGCAGGGTGGCACATTTCCCCCTTTAGTCATCGTTTTCAGGAACATCAGTGGAACAGAAGTCAGATAATAGCCCCACTTTGGACCACTCTACCTCAGTCCACATGGGATCTGAGTTGGACACCTGATTACTGCTACCAGGTCTCTAAAGGTCCATTTCTTTTACTCAGTTGACCAGTCCGATTACTTACTACACAGCAAAAATGTCCTGAAGAGTCCTGAGTCATGAAAGAAGAATGTGTATATGTACACGCCATTGCATAATGAACGCTACATTATTGTAGAGGCCAGTGATGATCTTAACAATCCATATCTGCTCTAAAAACTACTGAACAAATAACACTGAAGTTGTGTGTATTGTTAGGTTGCTTGTTACAGAGAAAAGCAACAGTTGTTTTTTTATGTCATCTTTTAAAATCTGGATTTTTATACCACACTGCACTGCTAATAACGGGCAAACAAATCCGAAAGAAGAAACCAATAAATATCCTATGGAGAACTGATTAATATGAATGTTTAACATTCCACAGCAAACGCTTACAACCTCAATTTGTTAAGCAACCGGAAATGTTCATTAGGCTTTAGTATTGGGTGAACCGCCTATTTAGATGTGTCGCTGTTAATTCTGTGTGCTAACAAAAAAAAACTGAAAAATGACTAAAAGTTTCACAATAACAGAATAATCATTTCCAGGGAATCAATTCCTAAGACATGTTGAGGATTTGCCGTGTTAAAGGTACAGGTTTTTTTATGTTTAATTAATAGAAATAGAATATTGCACTCATAAACATGCATTCCCAATAGTCCAATTACTTTGAATTTTATAGTCTTCTTGCCTATTGGTACCATTTGCACTCGGCTAAATCAGCTTTTAGTTCATGTGTCAGAGGAGGAAAATAGTGGCGAAAGTATGAACATTACTTTTATTTTTATTGCAGAAAAGGACAGGAGCACGATGGTAAAGTGGAAACTACATCCAGGACAGAAACAACTACAACTACTACTGCTAATGTAAAGTGGATTACCAGGTGTTACTCTAAGGAGGAAAACCTGCCAAAAAACAGACGGAGCAGTGGAGCAGCCAAGGGAATAGAACGATATAAAAATGTATGACTAAAACATAATTTATTATACAGAAAAGGTTTAAAAACAAATAAAACAACCCTGGCCACGGAGAACACAGAGTAAAAACCAATAAAACATAAACACACTAAAAGTCCAGTGGCGTCACCAAGGTGTTAAAGTCCAGCAAAATCGGAGCGGGCAAGGAAAGCCCGGCGGCGTCCCCGGCCGTCCTGTCAGTCTCTCCGCTGTGGAGTGCTGGAAAAGAGAGGGGCAGCGATAGTCACTGTTCTTTCCAGTGGATCAGGATATTGCAGCACGATATGTCATGGGACTTACCCCGGATGGGCAGAGCTCCTAACTCTGCCCGCCGCTTTTCTATGTCACGTCAGCACTGTGGTCTCGCCGTAGGAGGTAGGGCGCTGTCCCACTGCCAACTAATCCCCCACCGTAGCATCGTCTGGCATCAAGCTACTTCAGCAGCAGCACAGCTCCCTCTGCCTCTCCGCTCACTGGCCTTCATATGCCGTCGCCACGTACTGCTGCACCAAACCGCACCAAACCGCACCAACCGCCACCATCTACTCCGCCAACTCTGCTGCTCCCTTCTCCTGACCTGCCAGGCCCTCTTATTGGGCCTCTGTGACCTCCCAGGTGTGCCAAATTAGTAATCAGGGAGGGGCGGAGTCTCTCCAGGACAAGTCAACAATAAATACAATAAAAGCATGAAAAGCCTAGTTAACTTGTTCATTTCCACCCCGTGACACTAACACAACTGACAACATGCTAATGCTAAGCCAGCCAAGAACGCAGAGTGAAATCTGATTGAATGTCTCCCTGACCCAGCAGCCAGACCCTGAACGTCAACTGGTAACAAACAAATGAGCAGAACGGCTGCAGCCTCCATTTCTACCTGTTCACGTTTCTGCAGTAGAATCATTGTGGGAATCGCTTTGAAGTGTGCTGCTGGCTTTGTGTTTATACCTAAATACTAAGAGAAAGATCACATGTGTGCCCTCATTAGGATAGGGACTTGTTCTGGTGGGGATGTAGCCTCAGGTGTATATTATTTTTGAATAATAACCCCAACTCTGATCACAAATAAGAGGGGAAATATCTCCAACATGTACAAACATTTGACCGACAGCATGAACTTAATTTGCACAAATATAATTGTAATGTCTGCTTGGCATTAAAGACATGCAGTTAGTGGGGTTAGGTTAATTGGAAACTCCAAATTGCCCATAGGTGTGAATGCATGAGTGAATGTGAGTGTGAATGGTTGTCTGTGTCTACGCCCTGCGACAGACTGGTGACCTGTCCAGGGTGTACCCTGCCTCTCGCCCTAAGACAGCTGGGATATGCTCCAGCACACTTCACAACCCTGAAAAGGATAAGCGGAAGTGAATGGATGAATGGATGCTTGGCAATATATAGACTAGTGTGGATACTGGTTAGAAAAACTAAAAATATCCTGGAGAAGGTGAGCAAGAGAAGCCCAGCATAACTTAAGACTTCAGGCTGAACTCCTGGATGGGATTTTATACATCAAATCAAATCAAATCAAAATGTATTTATATAGCACATATTAAAAACAACAAAGTTGACCATAGTGCTTCACAGTCAGTAAAAGCATGAGACAATTAACACTAAACAATAAGAAAACAGGGAAGGAAACAATAGGTGACAACACAACAAGCCAGATAACAGCCAGCTAGCTAGAATCAAAAGCCAAAGTAAAAAGACAGGTTTTAAGACGTGATTTAAAAGACTGGATATACTCAGCAGTACGATGAACAGGGAGGTTATTCCAGAGTCTAGGTGCTACGGTTGCAAAGGCCTAGTTCACCTCTCGACTTCAGTCGAGACCTAGGTTGTGCTAGGAGCATCTGATTGGAAGATCTTAGTGCTCTATTGGGATTGTACAAATGGAGGAGTTCGGAAAGGTAGCTGGGCGCTAAATTATTTAGAATTTTAAAAGTGAACAAAATAAATTTTACAATCTATACGATATTTAACAGGGGGCCAATGTAAGTTGGCTAAAATTGGAGTGATGTGTTCATAGATTCTAGGACTTGTTAAGAGACACGCAGCTGCATTCTGAACTAACTGAAGCTGGTAAAGAGAAGAGTGTTGGAGGCCCAAGTAGAGGGAGTTACAGTAGTCCAGTCTGGATGTGATAAATGTGTGGCTAGCTTTTCAAGGTCCTTTAAAGGAAGGAATGGCTTTGCTTTGGATATCTGATGCAACTGGTAAAAACGTTTTTTTACCACAGTGGAGACCTTTTTCTCAAGTTTAAAAGCTAATATTTAAGAGCTATCCAGGAACACTCCGAGGTTTCTTACAGTGAGTGAGAGATGGCTAGCAAGAGGGCCTAGGGCATCAGCTAAGTGGTCTGGCAGAATGTGACTATCAAAAACTATGATTTTGGTCTTATTCTCATTCAGTGTAAGAAAATTATGTGATAACCAAATTTTAACTTCATGCTGAAAGTTGAACAGAGGTTGCAAAAAAGCAGACACATCAGATTTCAAAGGTGAATAAATCTGGATATCATCGGCATAACAGTGAAAGGAGATGTTGTATTTTTTTTTTTTTAAATAATCCCAACGGCAACATGTACAAAGAGAAAAGAGCAGGACCGAGCACGGACACTTGAGGCACAACACAATAAATAGGGGTAGAGGCCAAGGAGTGTTGCCCCATAGCAACACCCCACAGCAACAGAAAACGACCTCTCTGAGAGGTAAGATTTAAACCAGGATAAAACCGTACCTTTAAGACCAACAATATGTTCCAATCTTGATAGAAGATTGTTGTGGTTATCCATGTCAAAAGCAGTAGTCAAGTCTAGTAAAGCTAAAACCACAGAATCACCAGAGTCAGCGGTTAAAAGAAGATCATTAAAAAGTCTAAGTAAGGCTGTCTCTGTGCTGTGGCGAGTTTTAAAACCAGACTGAAATTTGTCATTACAGTTTTTCTCAAATGCTAAAACACATGTCACAAACGTTTCCACCATGTTTCCCAATGTCTAAACACAACACCCTTCTCTAAAGCTACATAAACACAACCACACCTTCCCACTGCAAAACTCAAACTCCCACACCAAGAGAGCAGCTCGAAGCTGTCAAAACTGTAAACACTATACACAGCATTACACACTACAGCAAAACAATTGAAAACACAATGCTCAATTTGTGAGAAGGTTCTTTGGTTCATAACTGCCAATGCATATTTTCACAAACTGTACAGTAACGGATCGTCATAGAACCCTGCAGAGGATTAGGCATTTAGATTTGTGAGTTTCACATGAAGACTATAAATCTATAAAAACACCCTGCATGTATGTACACTACTGTAACACAACTCAATGCAAAAACAGAATCTATCGCACACAACAGTACTCTCGGAAACATGATCAGGGTGTGAAGTCTTTTTATTGTCTACACGGTCATTTTACAGTATTACACACAGTCACTGTGCGGCATCATGTCGCCGAGCTGCATTGGGCCACATCACCTCATCCACATCACAGGCTATATTGTCCCTTGCTAGGCACCGCGGGAAAAACGCCCTGGAATGGCGAATCCATCCCTGGAAGGCCTCCACTGGGATGTCAGCACAGGCCAGCTCCATTGCCCGTACGAGGTTCTCTCTTGTGTATGGCTGTCTGTCATACACCTTCCATCTCCATGATGAGAAGAACTCCTCTATAGGGTTCAGGAAAGGGGAGTAGGGTGGCAGACAGACGTTTAAAAAGTGGTCACTGTTGGTGGTGAACCACTCTCTGATTTGGTGTGTCTTGTGGAAGCGGACGTTGTCCCAAATGATCACATACATGTGATGTGCTAGCCTAGGATGGTGTTGTTGACGGTCCAGGAGGATGTCTTTTAGCTCCTCTAGGAAGGTGAGGAGACGTTGGGTGTTGTAAGACCCAAGGACAGCATGCCGGTGGACAAGCCCCTCCGTACCCATAGCTGCACAAAGAGTAATATTACCCCCCCGTTGGCCAGGAACCTCAGTGATGGCTCTCTGGCCAATGATGTTACGGCCCCTTCGCCTTCGTTTCTGGAGGTTGAAGCCAGCCTCATCCAGGAAGAGGTACTCATGGGGTCTGGCCATCGCGTCCAACTGCATTATCCTCTGTGGAACATGGAAAAGCGTACAGGTGTTCAGAACGGTCAATCAGGTAGCACAGTATTGTCCAGAAGTAATGTAGGCCACTAAGCAACACAGTATGTCCACTAGCTGTACTGTGGACATGGATATATACGTACTTGCACATACTCGTAACGTTGTCCTATGTGTCGCGCAGAGTTGCGCTCAAAGGGAACCCTGTAGACCTGTTTCATCCTCATCTGTTGGCGCCGGAGAACTCGGTCTATTGTGGACACGCTGACAGCATCAATGTTCTCAAAGTTTACATTATCTGCAATGACTTTGTCTCTGATCTCTCGGAGTCTAATGCAGTTGTTCTCACGGACCATATCTGCAATGAGGGTTTCTTGTGCTGCTGTGAATATGGCAATCCTCCCACCTCTATGTGGCATTCTTTCAGCTCTAAAGAAAGAAACATGTGTTGTCAATTGACTGATTTATATGTAAAACTACATGTAAGGTAACAGACCACTTTCACAGGCCTGTAAAACTGTAGTGTGACAAAGAAAGCAATAGCGTACTATACCTGTTGTGTTGTCTAAATGCCTTGATAATGGTGGCCACGGTGGACCTACTCAGGTTTGGATGTACTCTTCGTCCCGCTTCAGCCATTGTCATGCCATGGACAATGACATGGTCAATTACTGTTGCTCGCATATCATCTGTTATGATGGTGCGAGGTTGTCTTCTTCTCCCACCTGGACCTTCTCCTCTCTCTTGTTGGCCTCCTTTTCTTCCTCCTCTACTCCGAACTCCTCTTCTTCTTAGGCCTTCACCTCTTCCTCCTCTGATCTCAACCCCTCTTCCTCTTTGGCCTGCAGCTCTTCTCCTTCCGCACGCTTGAATGCCTTCATCCATTGTGATTGTTTGGCATCTTCACCAAACTATGCTTTCATAGGTGGGGTCACATCATTAGCAACAGGTGTCTTCAATTTTGAGTCGTTGTGTGTAGTGACTGACGCCAGGTGTGTTCCCTGTGTTCACAGATTGGTGACTGTGGCAAGCATTTTGCATCACATGGGCTTTCATTTGAGAATATGAGCAGAGTTGTTTTGCAACATGTGTTTTGGCAAGGAAAAATGTGTTTAGATTTATGAGTACAGAGGGTTGTGTTTTGTGAATTGTGTCTTCATGTGACATGTGTTTATGGTACTGGAATATGGTGGCTACATTTAGTAAATGTGTTTAGACTACTGGTCATTTGGGTTACAGGATTGGCTTTTGTGTTTTAACATTTGAGAAAAACTGTAATACCATTTGCATCTACAAAGGTCTGAAGTTGTTTTAGAACTACCTTTTCCAATATTTTGGATATAAAAGGGAGTTTGGAGATCGACCTGTAGTTAAACTAACACTTTTTAAATGTCTATTATTTTTTTTGATGTTGTGCATGGTCTTCATTCTCTTGCGCTTCGACACACACTGACATCTGAACAAGCAGTGAGGGGCCTGCGGGCAGAATGGTCTTAGGGTTGTTGCTCATCACTGAATGTGCAAAGTGACACACAGGAACAGGAACATGAGAGACCCACTTCTGCGACTCAATTATATAATGGATGCATTAAGGTTGACTTAATTTTTAAAGCTTCCATTATTCCTTGTATTTTGAGCGAGTAGTTCCATGTCGCGTCAACAGAGAATACAGCATGTCAGCTATGGTGTGCTATGCCCTGTAGAATCATAACTGCATTGATCTGCTGCTGTAACAAACAGTAAAAACCTCCATAAACCCACAGGGAGTCCGACTTCTCCAACTATACGTACCCCGCCCGATAGCATGTGTTGTCATTGTGTCAAAATGAATCCAGGGTTTCCTGAAGATGGGTGAGTCATAGAAGCGTAGGAAAGCACTGACAAGCTTTGATGGCCCCCTGAATCTTTAGGTCAGAGTTCATTGCTATTTATATGCCGAGAACGAGCTCAGCTCTCCATCCTCAAAGGTCAGTCTCATTAAACTCTGTCGTGAGAGCAGAGTGGGCCAAGTTTTTCAGACATGCCAACACGCAGATTTCTGCTTTTATTGCTGGGTATAAGTAAGCAGTGAGAGTGGTTTTACATGTAAACAGTTTAATTAAACCCCATTCATCAGCAGTCTAATAATTTGCCGTGCAACTGGTGTTGAGAAAACCATCCAGGTTAAAGCTAACCTGCTATGTTACTGTGCAACAATCTTATTTGCTGTTTTGAGTGAAAAATCCACATTTGGAGGTTGGAGGTGTCAGTGGTGGAATGAGTCATTTCTCTGCTCACTCCAGAGACCTGAATTCAAGTCATACATATTCACTGATTTTTATGCTCTGTTTGCATTACATTGAACATGTTACTATAATGATCATAAGGGATGTATGCATATATACAGTGGGGCAAAAAAGTATTTAGTCAGCCACCGATTGTGCAAGTTCCCCCACTTAAAATGATGACAGAGGTCAGTAATTTGCACCAGAGGTACACTTCAACTGTGAGAGACAGAATGTGAAAAAAAATCCATGAATTCACATGGTAGGATTTGTAAAGAATTTATTCGTAAATCAGGGTGGAAAATAAGTATTTGGTCACCTCAAACAAGGAAAATCTCTGGCTCTCACAGACCTGTAACGTCTTCTGTAAGAAGCTTTTCTGTCCCCCACTCGTTACCTGTATGAATGGCACCTGTTTGAACTCATCATCTGTATAAAAGACACCTGTCCACAGCCTCAAACAGTCAGACTCCAAACGCCGCCATGGCCAAGACCAAAGAGCTTTCGAAGGACACCAGGAAAAGTATTGTAGACCTGCACCAGACTGGGAAGAGTGAATCTACAATAGGCAAGCAGCTTGGTGTGAAAAAATCAACTGTGGGAGCAATCATCAGAAAATGGAAGACATACAAGACCACTGATAATCTCCCTCGATCTGGGGCTCCACGCAAGATCTCATCCCGTGGGGTCAAAATGATCATGAGAACGGTGAGCAAAGATCCCAGAACCACACGGGGGGACCTGGTGAATGACCTGCAGAGAGCTGGGACCAAAGTAACAAAGGTCACCATCAGTAACACACTACAACGGCAGGGAATCAAATCCCGCAGTGCCAGACGTGTTCCGCTGCTGAAGCCAGTGCATGTCCAGGCCCGTCTGAAGTTTGCCAGAGAGCACATGGATGATACAGCAGAGGATTGGGAGAATGTCATGTGGTCAGATGAAACCAAAGTAGAACTTTTTGGTATAAACTCAACTCGTCGTGTTTGGAGGAAGAAGAATACTGAGTTGCATCCCAAGAACACCATACCTACTGTGAAGCATGGGGGTGGAAACATCATGCTATGGGGCTGTTTTTCTGCCAAGGGGACAGGACGACTGATCCGTGTTAAGGACAGAATGAATGGGGCCGTGTATCGTGAGATTTTGAGCCAAAACCTCCTTCCATCAGTGAGAACTTTGAAGATGAAACGAGGCTGGGTCTTCCAACATGACAATGATCCAAAACACACCACCCGGGCAACAAAGGAGTGGCTCCGTAAGAAGCATTTGAAAGTCCTGGAGTGGCCTAGCCAGTCTCCAGACCTCAACCCCATAGAAAATCTGTGGCGGGAGTTGAAAGTCCGTGTTGCTCGGCGACAGCCCCAAAACATCACTGCTCTCGAGAAGATCTGCATGGAGGAATGGGCCAAAATACCAGCTACTGTGTGTGCAAACCTGGTAAAGACCTATAGTAAACGTTTGACCTCTGTTATTGCCAACAAAGGTTATGTTACAAAGTATTGAGTTGTATTTTTGTTATTGACCAAATACTTATTTTCCACCCTGATTTACGAATAAATTCTTTACAAATCCTACCATGTGGATTCATGGATTTTCTTTTTCACATTCTGTCTCTCACAGTTGAAGTGTACCTCTGGTGCAAATTACTGACCTCTGTCATCATTTTAGGTGGGGGAACTTGCACAATCGGTGGCTGACTAAATACTTTTTTGCCCCACTGTAGGTTGAAAGAAACTAATATTTACTAATATTTATATCCAACAATTCATCTACTTAATTAACATCATTAGCATTATAACCGGTATAAAAAAAAGTGGTTATATCTATTAAATCTGTTTTTTTTTTTAATTTTTAAAAGATGAGTTTTTAGCTGCTTTTAAAAGTGACCACTGAGTCCACAGATCTCAGGCTCAAAGGGAGAGAGTTCCACAGTCTGGGGGTCACAGTTACAGCTGAATCAGCAGGGGTGTGACATGGGAGTACTTGGAGGACTTGGTCAGAAGCTTTGCAGCAGCGTTCTGAACAACTTGCAGATGCTCCAAAGAGGCTTTACATAAACAAGTAAACAAAGAATTACAATAATCCAGACAAGATGAAACAAATGCATGAATGACAATTTCTAATTCGGAGCGTGATACAATGGGACTCAGCTTAGCAATGTTTCTCAAGTGATAAAAACAGGAGCGGACCAGAGATTTTACAGGAGCATCCAAATTTAGAGCTGAGTCAATAGTAACACCAAAGTTCCTGATAGTTCGGCAAATGTAGCAAGTGAACCCACGTTTTCCATAACACTAGGTACAAATCTTTTAGGAGCACAAACAAGGACTTTAGTCTTCTCCTCGTTTAGTTGAAGAAAGTTTCCAGCCATCTGTCTGTGAAGGTTCTCAGTCATCCAGGTCATCGTAGTCAAAGGAGCTTGCAAAGAAAAGCATCTGGACTTCTTTAAGTTACTTGAAGACGTTTCACCTCTCATCCGAGAAGCTTCTTCAGTTCTAAGGTCAAATGGTGGAGAGTCCCAGATATAAACCTAATGGGAGTATCGCCCCACAGAGGGACAAAAGGACCCCCTGATGATCCTCTAATCGCCTGAGCCAAGGTGTGAAACTGGGTGTGGGTCCCAATCAGCCAGAGTTTCGGGTGAGTTCATTGTGAAACCTGGCCCCACCTTATCATGCGAATTCCTGAGATCAGATGGCCCAGGATGTGAGTGGGCGTTAAGGCGTCTGGGGCAGGAACTCAAAACTGGATTATAGATGGCAGACAGTTGGTGTCGTAAACCCCCGCCTCTGTTCAAAGATGGTCGCTCACAGTGGATATAGATGGCTTCTTTCACTCCTCTTTCAAACCATCTGTCCTCTCTGTCCAAAATGTGAACATTGGCATCCTCGAAAGAGTGTCCTTGTGAAGTGGCTGTTTGGTCTCTCCAATTTAGAGGTCTGGGCATTCCTCGCTGCACTGTACAGCATACACCACATTGTCAATGTGGTGTATGCTGTACAGTGTACCTCTACATTGGAGAGACCAAACAGCCACTTCACAAGCGCATGGCACAACACAGAAGAGCCACCTCCACAGGACAAGACTCAGCAGTCCATCTGCATCTTAAGGATAAAGGACACTCTTTCGAGGATGCCAATGTTCACATTTTGGACAGAGAGGACAGATGGTTCACAGCAATGAACGGTAATTTTGAAATTGGTCTGTAGTACTGAGAAGAGAAGCGTCAAGCTTAGGTTTTTTTTTTTTTTAACAGTGGGTGAATAACAGCATTCTTAAAATAAACAGGGACCTAACCAGAAGTCAGTGAGGTATTGATAATTTTAAGGACACAGTGACTGATAGACTGAAAAATATCAAGAGAGCAGGAGGACGCTTTCATCGAATTAACTAACTTGACCAGCTCTGGTAAGGACACAGGTAAAAATCCATCTAAAATTACAGGCTAGCTCGAGTTGGCGCTGACAACAGACACACAGAAAGAGAAATATTGTTCCTCTCATTACTGACTTTTTCAACGAAGAAAGAAATTTTTCACAATCTTCATTTGATGAAATTGGGGCAGCAGGTGGAGCAGGAGCAACAATAACAGTGTTGAAAAGTACCTTGGGGTTACCTCTGCTCTTAGACACTAAGTCTGAGAAATAGGCAGCCCCCTCGCATCTCAAACTGAAGTGTTAAAAGAGACTAAAAGGTCCTTTAAATGAAGGAGATGGACATGCAAATGAGTTTTCCTCCATAAACGCTCAACCTTGCGGCAGCAACGCTTTAAGAAGCGAATGCTGTGATTTATCCAGGGGGACAACTTTGAAACCGGAGCTAGTCTAGTTTTGACAGGACAAACATTGTCTAAAATAGAAAGACAATGATTATTAAAAAGATTTGTTAAAAGATGAACGTTATAAGGAGATAAATCTAAATTAAAAGCATTGGAAAATTTAACAGCAGTAGAGGAATTTTAAGATGCCAGAGCTAACCACATGTCGAATAGGAGAGAGGGACAGATGAAAAGACAGGTTAAAAAGAATACAACAACGGTCCGAGATAAAAAGGTCCTCAGTACAAATGAACTCAATGTTTAAACCTAAAGTAAAAACAAGGTCCAATGTGTGTCCTTTGGTGTGTGTGGGACCAGACACATGCTGTGTAAAATGAAAAGAATCCATGACGCTAAGGAAACCTCTGGCAAAGAGGTCAGAGTCATCATCAATGTGTATATTAAAATCCCCGACTATAACCAGTCTAGACAGTTTCAAGGTCGAGGATAGAAATTCACTGAACTCCTTTAAAAACATGCTGTTAATGCCAGGTGGACGACACACTACAGCACACTAAAACAGATCTTTATTTCCAATTCTAACCAGCTGTAGTTCAACCGTTGAAAAATGCAACAGTGAAACCGGCTTCCAAACACCACAGCGACACCTCCTCCTCGACCCGACGTCCGAGGCTGGCTGATGAAGGAGTACCTATTGGGGCAAAGTTCGATGAGGGGTGAATAGTCACCATCACGCTGCCAGGTTTCAGTTAGAAATAAGAAGTCCAGTTTTGGGGAATTTATGTCTCCCCAGTCACTGTGTTGAGCTTGCGTGTCTTGAGTCTGTGTTTCGGTCTGTGTGTTTCCCGTTTTATTTTGATAGTTTTTTGTCCTGTGTTCAGTGTTTTCAGTTTTGCTCCCCCCCCCATCTCGTTATGTCGGATTAGTCCTAGCTGTGTTTCCCTCCTGTGTTTCATTCCCTCTTTACTCCCTTGTGTATTTAAGCCCTGTGTTTTCCTCTGTCCGTTGTTGCGTCATACTACCCCTGCTGTGTGTTCCTATGTGAGCGTGGCAATGCCTAATCCTAGTTTCTCAGTTTCCTAGTTTTAGTTCTGTGTCTGTAGTGTTAAGTCTGATTTTATTTTCTTGTATTCAGTATTCGACTTTTGAACAGCCAAAATAAAGCTGCCACCGCTAGTTAACTCTTTTGTTTCGTGAGTCCTGCATTTGGGTCCTTCATGCCTGCCACGCAGCCAGACCATGACATTATCTTTTGGTTTGTATGTGCTTTATGTTGTTGAATTTTTATATACGGTATTATGCTTCAATGAGCAAGCAGCGTGAACATAAGCTTCATGTCTAATGGACACTTATTTTAATCTGAAGAGATGTTCAATCAACTCCATATTCACAAAATGCAATGATGTCTAATCACTAATTATTTTCACCTTGCATTTACTGTAAGTCTAATAGCAATAATTATAGCTGGACACCTTTTGTTATCAGGTTTTGGAGAAAATCTGCTTGTGTTTATTACTTATGGAGAATAAATGTCCAGATGTTGATTCCCCTTGAGTAGCTGATATTCTTCAGCATGGGAGAAATTATCATAGAGCTGTACGTATGAATTGGAATGAATGAGTGTGATTAAAATTAGATTGGTTAAGTCATTTACTATGATAATGTTTGTCAGGGACTCAAGTCACAAACTGCAGGTTACTAGTTGGCTGCTTCAAGCACACATTTAATGTTGTAAATCACTGATGTTTGTAGGTGTCTACAGGGCTGTAAATCCAGGTTTCAAGATAATTTCAATTAATGAGTATTATCTCCTTTTTGCTACACATAGAAAAGAAAAAAAATAATGTCCTGACCTGATTTCCTCGACATCTTCAGCAGTGCACATCTGAAAACAGCTCAAGCCAGAACCCACCTTCATACGCCAGGTGTGGATCCATGAAAAAGAGAAAGGCATATAGAAATAGTGTTGTTCAAAAATTGCAGTATAATACTGTAATTACAGCATCAAAGAACAGTGCTAAAAATAAATTATAAATAACATTTTAAACACACATCTCTGGATCATGTAGATGCTGTTAATTTGCTCTATTAAAAAAGGAGAATGTGTAACTTTTAGTAGGGAATGTTTCAGGATTTGAAAAATTGAATGAGTTTATATTTGACTTCTGGATTCTCAAAGTCTTGGGTTCTACAAAGTTGAGTTTGATTCTAAACATAGTTTTTATTTTACAGTATTGCTTATAACCCTTGAGGCGACTTTTGTTGTGATTTGGCGCTATATAAATAAAATTGAATTGAATTGAATTGAACCCCAGGAAATAGTTGGGGAATTGGATGCCCCTTACTACTAAACATCTGACATTACATAAGATTAATACAATTTAGTCACTTCTTTACATTGTTTTCTATATATTGTCATTGTATTATTTTGAATCATGTACACTGCTTTAACATGCATAGAAGTATATAAGTAGAAAAGACCTGCTGTGTCTAATTATAGTTGCTAAACTACTGAAATCACTGCTTGGGGAGAGATTTCATGAACAGTCAATTTGAAAAAGGAAAATGCTTTGGCAAATTATACCACTCCAATATGCTGTAATAGCTTTTAAAGGCATTCAATCAATTTAAAATTACCACTCTTCCACCTCTAGTCTCATTTTCCAATACTGTTGACTGGTAAATGATCCGATTATCAGATCGTAGGCACAAAGACTGTGAAGAGATCAGTGGATCAGTTATCATTACCTTTCACAGCATGGGCAATAGTTTTTTTTTAATCAGCAATGTGCTGGGTATACACAATCAGCCACTCTAAGTGCTTCCTATGAAAGAAGTGTTTCATATTGTTTTATTGTATTATTAAGACACACACATCATTTTATTCATACTTTTACAGTCACAACATGTTTATTTGATGAAAATCACATATTCATGACATTTTAATATTATACCAGTGTGGTGGTGTTTTTTCCGGGGAGCACTGTTGCCAGATGGTCTGTCAAATTTTTCATCTCATTATCAGAAACTCCACTTTTCCCAGATGGAATGTGATAATTCAAACATCTCGCAGTGCTTCGTGTACAATAACAGGAGTGCACTGCTTTATATAAATCCCATTTTCAGCATCATGTGTATTCAGCTTATGATCACATTCATCATCGTGCAACAGGGCAAGTCTGTCTCTCAGGGAGCCTCTTGAAGTTCAGGTAGCCAGTTGTGCTTGATTGTTACAATCAGACTGAGGATCAGTGTTGACTTGAGGACCACTTCACCATTATGTGACACTTCTTCAGAGTGATTCCTGAATATGAGGCATAAAGCTGGAGACATTTTTTCCTTCTAATTCTAGAGGATAATCACACTTTGAAGTCAGGGTAGAGGGGAACACAATGCGGCCATTCAGAAATGATAGCCAAATCACAGATGTGATCAATTCTCATATAAACCTAGCTTGGAAGGATTTAATAACATCATGTAATATCGTACACCATTTTTCCAACATTTCTTGACTGTAATACTTAAATTTAAGGATTTTTCCCCCATGTTTATATCATCATAGTTACCTCCTTGTCATAGTTTCCCTTCCTTTTTAAATTTCTTTTATCTACAGCAGACTATCATTTCCAGTCTTCACTGTCCTTAGAGTATCAGTGGAGAGCATAAGGTGCTGAGTAGTTTTTGTAAAATGCTGACTGCTTGTGGATATAAGATGCTTAACAGATGTTCTGAGAGTTCCCGCTGTGTTATTCCTGGTGGTTCTTCTTGAGTGCGAGCGAGGCAATCATCATGACCCATTGCTTTTTTCCCTTCTGAAAAAAAGGCATGACCCTCTCTCTTCTGTACTATAATTGTGCTTTAATAAATATTACATTTGAGATATTGCATTTTACTTAAAGTTGATTAATAACTTAATTACATAATTATAGTTGGAAAAAAAGGGCTGTTAACATATTAATTTTGTTGTATCTTGTTCTCTGTTAAAATGTCAAAACACCCATTCAAAATGTTGGCTTTCATAAAGAAGTCTTTTCAGCTTCCCCGTGAAGGTTTTGCTCATTCTAGTCATTAAAATGCCATAGGTGTTTTTGTGTGTGTGAGTGGCCTCAGGCAGTTTTTGCTCTAAAAGGAATGGGGGGAAAGGCAGACATGTAAAAGTGATGAACGCAGGCCAGGAACCTCAGTACCAAATGATCTTATTCACTGTGATCAGGCAGTAGAATGACGAGGTTTACACGAGGAAAACAAAAATCTGTCATATTTTATTATTAGAAACTCTGCAATTTGTCATGAAATTTTAATAGGCCGTACACAAAAAGCACCAATGAAAACATTTCACCGGAGCACAGTATGATTCCATGTAAATAAAGGAAAATGTTCCTGCAGCTAAACTACTTGAGCTGTGGTGCTGTGAAACATCAAAGTGTTTAATATATGAGAAGCGTATTCTTTTTCATAATGAAGCCACTATCAGGATAGAACAGACTGCCTCCTCATACAAAAGGCTGAGGCAGCAACATGGAGAACATATCTTAATGACTAATTACATTTTAAGATGTGCAAATGGTTTATATTCAAAGCTGTGACTGTGCTTTAATCCTGTGAGCAAAGAACAGTGTTATTTGAAAATCCCACATCTCCCATATGGGCTACTCTACATGACACAAATTAGTGGGCTTTCTAGTTTTTCAATTGCGCTATACAGTGCATAGCAAACAAACTTTGACAAGAAGAAAAAATAAAAGAAATTATGGTCATTATAGCAAGAATAACACTGGGATTTCTTTCGTATGGTGTGTTTGGGGACAGTGGTGGGATTATATGCAGATGCCCTAATATGTGATTGAATTAAACTTACAGCTTGCTTGACTTCTGAGTCTGTTTTTACAGACATCAGAATGCAACACGGTGTGTCATGACATATGAAATGAAATTCCCTGCTGTAGAATATATTAAACTGCTTGCCAGAGCAGAAATAATAACGTAGTCATGGCTTATCAGTGCTTTCAAAGGCTTGTCATAAGTGATGAAATATGGTAATTGTATTTTTAATATCAGAATCAAAGCTGTGTTGGTGATTTATGGAGCATTCTTGGTAGATCTGTGGCTTTAATGATAATTTTTTTAAAGTTCATGTGAAATACTGGCTCCTAGCTGCTGATAACTACCTGCACTGCTTAGGTGGGAGCTGTGTACATGTGCTTCAACTTCCTTCAAGACTGTTCAGTGAATGTGTGCTTGCATTCACTTTGTAAAGAACATTTTCAGAGTAAGACATATTTGGACATATTTCGGTTAAAGTAGCAATACTCCAAACTAGTTAGGTTTTATCATTACCTTTTAAATGTATATACAAGTCTGCGAAGTACTTCTGCAGAGTGTCTATTCTGTTGTTTGTCTGTTCATTTTAGCTTTACTTTATACTGCACAAGTCCTGCCAATTCAAGACCCTTTATAATATTACACTCAAAAAAATCTGTGTTGGATGAGCACAATCGTGGCACTTTTTTCCACGTGATTTAACCAAGTACAATAACCCATTTTTGACCATGTCAAACCAACACATTTGGCATTTGGTGGTTTAATGTAAACAGATTACGTTGGATCAATGTAGTATTCTTACAATGACTTGAAGTGATTTATTGAAGTATGTAAAGTGAAATTTGTTTTAATTCATTCTACACAAGTTAAAAACTTTAGGAAAACACAATGAAATCTTGTTGTTTGAACAACTACTTTGTTAATCAGGGCAATTACTGTTAGTCTTGCTTAATGAACCAATATGGGGGTTTATGATTTCATAGAGACAAACAACCATGTGCACTTACATTCATGGGTAATTTAGAACCACCAATTACTCTAACTCAAATTACACACTTCAAATCAGCCAGATTGTAGATTTGAACCCAGGCCGATCGTGGCTCAAGAGTTGGGAGTTCGTCTTGTAATCGGAAGGTTGCCGGTTCGAGCCCTGGCTTGGACAGTCTCGGTCGTTGTGTCCTTGGGCAAGACACTTCACCCGTTGCCTACTGGTGGTGGTCAGAGGGCCCGGTGGCGCCAGTGTCCGGCAGCCTCGCCTCTGTCAGTGCGCCCCAGGGTGGCTGTGGCTACAATGTAGCTTGCCATCACCAGTGTGTGAATGTGTGTGTGAATGGGTGGATGACTGGATATGTAAAGCGCTTTGGGGTCCTTAGGGACTAGTAAGGCGCTATATAAATACAGGCCATTTACCATTTACAGGCCATCTACAGACCTTGTTTTGAGCTAATACTCCAGCATTCAATTTGTCGGTTATTCTTAGCCAGCAGGGATTTCTGATTGCTATTACTATACCAATGTTACAATAAGTGTTGCCTATAACACTGATGACCTTGCATGGCCTACAGCTAACAGGAATTGATAGCTGGTGAAAGGAATGCTGGCATTTTACCATTTGGTTTACTTTTCAAATATGGAAACTATCTCTGTTATACACTACCAACTATGGCAAGCATAGAGCATTATTCTGGGATATACTTAAGGTCACCAGGCACTACTTTTTTATTAAAAGAAAAATCAATGGTAACAACAACAGCAAAGAAAACTCAAGTGCCAGTCAGTCAACAGCTCTCTGAAGTCACTCAATTTTGTAATTTTGCATACCGCATTTACTGTTCAGTGGGGTTATCTTTAAATAATTAAAACTTTATTTCATCAGGCAGTCTCATTAAGATTAAAATCTATTTTACAAGAGAGACCTGGGAACAAGAAACATTAACAAGAACATAATCAGCAGATGTGAACAACACAAGGAACATCTTTAAAAACAAGAACAATTTCCAAGGGGAATAAAAGACACTCACTTGACAGCTGTAAGTTTACTTAATTTGAAAAGTGCATAGTACCTGAAATCAAATCCATCAAGGTTATCAAGATTAAGTATTTAGTGGATCATGATTTATACCTACACTATTTAAATTAAGGTAATGTTAGAGGGTTTAAAAGCTTAAGCATTTTCACAAAAAGAATAACTGAAGCCCATCCAACCTTTTCAGACAGAGAGTAAATGATGAAATATGAAATGTGTCATCTGTGATAAAGCATACTCCTCTATGATATATACGGATTAACTGCTGTAGGGGCTTGAAAAATACGAAATATTCCCATAGTTCTATTTGAATGATGCAAAGAATGTGAAATATATGCACTGTGTTTTGCCAGAACGCCACACAATTGCACAAAAAAAGTTCTATTTAGTTCTGTTCAATGCCCAACACTTTTCTTGCAGACATTTTGACTTATAGCAGGAAAAGCACAGGTGAAACTAATTACATTAATGATGGATCAGTTTCATCAACTGTATCAGTAAGCTGTGACAGTGAGCCAGCAAGCACAACTCCAGGACCCTCGCCCAGCTAAATGAAACAGAGCCGTAATTAATGTTATTAATTACACCTGTGTTTACCCTGCAATGACACGCAAGGAAGTAGCTTACCTAAATGGAAAAAGTCTTTTAATGTTATCGATTACACCTGCGCTTTTCCTATTATAACATATTTTTTCTGCCAAGAAAAGGCCTCCATTTCATTTAAAAAGAAAAATCTGTATAGTGTTGCAGGGCGCTATATCTGTCAGTACTAGAGAAAAAAGGTCAACAAGGATGGCTAACTATGACGTTAATTAATTGATTAAGGAAATATTTTATTAGTGAACATGTGTTCCAGCTTCAGCCTTGAGAAAACAAATATTTAAACATGAAAGAACTGGTCAACTAGTCAGAACTGGGCAAATACCCACACTTTACCATACAGTGGAATTAAGATAATGTCCATCTTATAACACATGTCAATGTACTGTTCAGCTGTTCATGAAAACAACAAAACCGATGACGTAGCATGTGTTTGTGTTCAAAACGTTGGGGCCCATCAACTCAACTTCAACGTCTGACACAAATTTCATGTGGAGGATCATTTGTGGTGCTGAAAGCAGGGTCTCTGCATTCAAAACAGCAGCTGTCAGCTGGAGAGCCCAGATTACCCAAACCTGAAGGCGGTAAATCGGGGGAGATACATTATTGCATGAGCATCCTCACCATGAGGTTGTGCATAATGAATCTGTCTCCCAGGGTGACACCATCAGTGCCACCTACTGTAACTTTCTGAGGGGTCTGATGGAGAATGCATGGCAGAAACAACCTCAACTGTGGTGTGTGCTACTGTTATCTTGTGACAGCTCACAGTGCAATGAAAATGATGAAGTTTTTTGCCCATGCAACTTTTGCTCACCTCCTGCTGTAGTTACCAGATTTGATTTCCTGCACCACCTTAAATTGAAAAAGGAATTGGAGGATTACTTATTGGACACAAAGAGGCACCAGACTACAGAACCTTTAGGTGGAAGTTCTGTAGACATGCTAAAAGCTGCCATGACCTTGAATGCAAGATCACCCATATTTAAATCAGGTAAGTGTAGTGGAGCAAAACTGTATGGTTCAAACAGTTAAAGGAATTTTCCTTGTAGAATTACAGGCACCTCAAAATTGCAGCAAGTACAACTTGTGAGTACAGTCACTTTCCACTGGCTTTAACTGTAATAATGGACAGTCGAGCAGCAGAATGTGCTGACTCAGAAAAAATTCAATCCAAAGCACCGAAGCTTTAGCGGCTGAAAGGTGTGAGTCTTTTCTGCTTAGAGACTATTTCTCCACTTATCTTTTATTTCCGATCTTGAGTGTGGAAGTCATTTTCACCCCTTTCTTCGCACCCCAAGCAAACCTCAAGGCTAAAAAGATCAGAGTGATATTATTAGCCGTTAGCCTTGTCTGACTTTGGTGCGGCTCCTGGAGTCAGCTGTCAAATCTGACACAACACCTCACCCGTATATTCTTCTGCATCCTTCCTGAAGCTGATACTGTGTTTGAGGATCAGGTTTAAGGTTTGCTTGCAAATATTAACCCATGGGGCTCATTTAATTAAGAGGAGAAGTGATCTCTGCCAGTACTTAAGTGAAAGAGAAAGGGCAGATGCCACATGATATTATCTAGGAAAGGAGGTGGTAATTAATCACTTTGACAGCCCTTGATATGTAAACATGGCTAATTTCAAGCAGTTCTTTTTTTCGTGTGGACTCACATAGGTACGAGGTGCGTCTCATTGGCAGCCATGACAGGTTTAAATTGCCCTTCAGCAAAAGTGGGCAAACTGCCAAACACTGTTACTATTTGATGTAGATAGAGTTTGACATCCTGATTAAATGAATATGAGCTGGAGATCAACTCAAATCAAATGAAGCGCTTTTCTAAGAGCTATTAAGTCTTTGAAAGATGACTTTAAGACCAGAATAGCAAACATCAGCATGTTTACTAGCAACATTTCCACACAAGTTGGGGAAGCATAAATTCAGCTCACTCTTTAAGGTGGATGTTTGCATTTAGGATGTAATGTGTTCGATTATTTAGCCACCCGAATCTCACTCATTGGTCTCTAGACTACAAATTTATTTAACTTAATTCAATTCAATTCTATTTTATTTATAAAGTGACAAATCACAACAGCAGTCGCCTCAAGGTGTTTATATTATATTGTTTTTATCGTTATTTTTTTTAAATTGTTTTTATTGTTAACTCAATTTCCCTGGGTCTTTTCCCGTGGGTTATGAATAATTTTTTTTTTTTGGTACCAATACTGGTTTTATTTTGTTGTATTTATCTGCGACACCTTAAAGGCTGGTCCGTGAAAATATTGTCAGACATAAACCGGTTTGTGGCACAAAAAAGGTTGGGGACCACTGCCCTATGAGCCCTATTTGACAACCAACAGACCTTTCTTGGAGCCTTAGAGTCCTAAGCTAACAGTTAACTAAGCTAACTGGCTAGCTTGGTTAGCTTGCAAGGTGAAACACTAACAAAGGAGTGTGGGTATACAGGTCGCTGAAAGTAGTTTCTACAAAGATCCCTTTGGAGTATTTGTTAACTTTCTATTTAACTTACCACAGGTAATAACGCTAAGATTCTGGAGAAGGCCAAAACTGGCTTTTTTGTGTTAGTGTGCCAGTTATTTTCTTTGCGCCATGGTTGCCAAGACTTAAAAGAACACAAAAAATACACACAAAAAACTTATTCTGATTGCACGGGTAAATGTTAGGGTTTGGTTCATCACAGATAAAAACTCTTCTGTTTCCTACCTCACATCAACAAACAGTTTAGGCCTGATCATTTTACTGTTTAATGGTGTGAAAACACCTTTTCACTTTTTCAGCTGAACTGAGTACATTACATCTGTGTGGTCACAGTGTCTGGCATTTGAAAAAAAAAGTATGCATTGTTTGTCTGTTGCAAAAAATGCCAAAATTGATTGGTGTGACCTTTTCTAAATTCTAATAAATACTAGTGGCTTTTAGTAGGAAAAAAGAAATAAACCATAGACTTGCTTGGTTGTCTCTAAATGACCCTGTCCACAGAGTCCTGCAACTTCTCCTGCAAATGCACCTACTGTGTCACACATGTGAATGAACTCAGTCACATTTGAAAAAAAAAAAGCATAAATTGTAGAAATTTACTTCAGCGATGGCCTTTTTGTGCTCTGAGTCACACACTGTAAGGGAGCAGATTCCCAGGACTTTTCCTCTGGGGGAACTGGAGAGGAGAATAAATGAAGACTAATGACTTCTGGCAGATATGTAGAAAACAAACATGGAACCTGCTTGAATTATGTAACCATAATGCCCGTGTGTTCTAAACACTGTTAAAATTGTACAAGTAAAATATTTAGTTGCTTAGGAGAGCATTTTTACAGACTTTGAAAGTTCACCTTTTCCTTTTGGTTTTTCTAGGAATATCTGCTTTTAACAAGATCAAACCTTGGAGAAAATGTGGAAACATTCACACCCAAAAAAAAGGAAGACATAAAGTTTAGTGTTTATCTGAAATGCAGTCCAGGGTTTTGGAAATAAAGGGTATGTTTTCCTTCCTTGTCCAAAGACCGTGACTCGGAACTTAGCTACATTAGAGCAACTGCCTGCCCTCCATAACTTAACTGAGCTGTCAAATGAACCAACGCTGCATGAAAAGCTCTAAAAAATTTCTGCAAGAATCGATCTGGACTCTGCTGTCAGTCTTTCAGGCTAGAGTGTGCTCTCCCCTGATTTGATGCAGAGCTGTAGCAAATAGCAGTATCAAGTATGTGAAATCAAACATAAATCATATTTATTTCATTTAATCTATAATAAAAGTTGTATTTCTTGAGGAATGTAGGTATTACCCCAAACTGAAACTACTCACACACTGTAAAGATTACACATATGAGAAGTTATCAGAAAGTTCTGAGAATAGTTACATGAAAACCAAAAGGTTTACCTTGTTGAAAGTGGCCTGATCTCACATACAAGGTGAACCTTGTCGTGTTGTGGAGGCAGCCAAAAATCTATCAAGCAGTCCAGGTGGCAAGTAAAATCACAGTATACAGCACAATGAGTGTTGTAAAATATGACAGGCATGCTTCTAGTTTTCTCCTGGTCATAGAATATGAGGTCTGGTGAAATCCCAGAGTGCACAGTTAAAAATCACAGCAGTCTTCCGAGTTCTATACACATGAACGGTAAATCGGACAAAAAATTAGACAAACGATGTCTTACAGCCATTACCTAGTTAGCTTAACTTTAACACATGAAATGGCTTCTCCATCTCTGCCCACTAATTACAAAATGTGTTCAAGTAAACATTTATTTGAGCCCCTGTTTCCAGTCCTGCTTTTAAAAGGACAGACACTTTTGAAAGAGACAGACATTAACTTGGTATTCTTACCGGTAAATATTTGGCAAGAAATGACAAGAAAAAGTAGATTTAAAGCAAAAAAAAAAAGGTCTGTAATGGTCTCTAAATTAATGACAAGGGATGGCATGACAATGTGACTCTTCTTTCTTTTTTATGAAACTCTCTTTAGATTATGATACAAATATTGAAAATATTTGAAAGGTCCTTTACATTTCAGCGCTCTCACTGATAAAGTAATAACCTGATAAATGATCGGATCTACTGAACCCAAATACTAAATGACAAAACACTTGGGTTTGATTGTTTTTCTTCTCTATTTTTATCCCAACTATTCATAGGATTTTTTTTTTAAATTGTGTCTTTTTATGTTTGGATTTATTTATTTTTTACAGTTTTACTGCCTATTATAAAATGATCAGCTTTGTTAGAAAAATCAGTGACATTACTTTACAAAAAAGTCCTTTTACTTTTCTTTGAGCTTGGTGATGCATTGGGATGAGCAGGATGGAACTCCCTGGAGAATGAGTTGTGGGGGTCAGTATAGACCTTGTCTGTTTTCGGTGTTTCTGTCAAGGAACAGTTCAAACAAGTCACACCGCTGAGAACTGCTACTTGGTGTTTTGTAACTTTTAAAACTACTACTTTCTACCTCTTTCTCTGCTTGACTTTTAAGAGGGTAAAGTCGAATGGTAAAGTCTGACATTTGCAGTGATTAGGCCTACCTGGTTAAAAGTCAGAGATTTCTGACTTCAATTTAACAGTTCCCATCCAAAGAGTCCTAGGTCATTTTTGTTACAATGGGAAGTGCTTACAGGTCTTCCTGTATGACCACAATTGCGTTGCTTCAGTGAACCCTGAAGTGTTTCTCAAGTCACATATTTAACTTTTTTTTTCCTGTTGTGACAATGGAAGAAAGAAATCTGTCAGCAAGACTCTTTGGTCTAAAATTGTAAGAAATACATGTGTAAAAAAAGTTCCTCATATTCCACTGTCCAGTTCTTTTTTGCTGTTGGATTTTTAAAAAAAAAAAGAGATTTCTATAGTTTAAAGTGAAAAACGTAAACTTTTATTAGAGACGGGCTAAGCATTTTGCAATTTGGCATAAATTGTGAAAGTTGAAATTTCTTCAGTATTCAATATGAAAAATTAGGCTTTCTTGTCAGATGTCATTTTTTAGGGGGGGTGGCCGACAACAATACACAGTGGTAAACTGGTGCATAATAAACAAGTGAATAAGGCAAAAAATAAACATTTTTGATGGGAAATTGGTCTCAGACCACACTGAGATAGAGCTGTGCAGAAATTTCGATTTTATCGTGGTGGACGTAAGACAGCCAAAGTAAGTGGGAATACATTACAATGTTTTTCAAAGGTAAATTTTGGTCAGAGTGACAAAACCTGCAGTTTTAGTATCTGTGAGATGCTGACTTTCAGCACCCGACGGCATGTCCATGTATGTGCTGAAAGGATCCACGTTTGGCGTTTACTTGTTTGTGCAGAATCCGTTAATCTGCTCGTTACTTGTTTGCTGTTTTGTTTGGTGGTTGTTGAAATGGTTTTGTGAGCTTTTAGCTTAGATTCCGACATGTCTGTGGATACCACACATGTCTATATTTAAATAAGACATCTGGTGGTACATCCCTTTAAACCAGATCTTCTCCCTTTTGATACTGGGGGCATTGGGGTTCAACAGGTTAACAGTTTGCTTAATTACTTTGTGTACTATCAATGGCAATGAGGGAGGTTTTTAAAAATAGGAAAGACTGTACAACTTATGAAAATATAGTTAAAAGTAAAAAATGTCTGCTTGTGCCTGTTTGTGTTTAGAAGCAGATCAAACAACTTAAGAATTATAAATGGCTTCAAGCGCACATTCAGGCCTGTCAGACTCATCTACATGCACACATTTCTGCACCTCTGGCTTTCAAAGACACTTTGTATATGGTTTATTATATTGAAAAGATTCAATACTGAAGTGCAACTTTACTTTTTTCAAGTTGGCAGTTATTATTCCATGTTTTCATAAAAGCCTTATTTTTATGCATTTGCTACTACTATGGAGAACACACATAAGGTTTAAGGCCTGGACAAGTTTGAAACCTTTTGTCCACCACTGGCGGAAAATAAAAACAATCTTTCACATAATGGTACAATCCCTGTCTGTCTTTGCATGTGATCAGTGTGCCACCCCTGTCTGCATGGATTCTCAGCAGGGCTGAAGATTCAGCTCCCACATATCAATGGGCTATTAATAATCTATATATGAAATTATTTCGTGAGGCAGATAAAACTGTATAGCGTGCCGGATGTGGCCCGCAGACTTAGATATTAAAAGTTGTAACTTGTGATTGTAATATAATATTGGGTAAGTGTGCTAGTGATGTTGCAAAATGCGAACTGTAAAGCCCAAGAATGTGGTTTGTCTTTGTCATTATCTATTTGGATTATGCATGCTGCAAGGTAATTTGCAGGTTGCACTTTGTATTTTTTCTTGTATACGGCTCTATAGCTGTGATGGTGGTTTAGGACACGGATGGACTAATGCAGTCTCAATATTCTGGTGGTTGATTGGCTGAAACTTCATTCTTCATGTAGTATAATCAGTTAATCATAAAAATCATTAATAAAGAGCTTCTTGCTTTGAAGGTTTAACACAATAGTTTCCTGATTCTCATATTGTAATTCATGGGGATAAGTCACTCAGAATTGGGAGGATTAAACTGAGCACCTGTACAAAACAGAAAACACACACACACATACAAAGACTAGATTCTGTATCTTCAGCAACTGAGATGATCAAGAGGTCTGTGTTTACAGGACAATGTTTCCTCATGCAGGTTAGGGCTCTGTCACAACGTGATCTTAATCACATTGTTCTGATATCTGAGTTCTGACTCGTAACATATCACCAGTGTTTCCTGCAGATCGGTTCTGATCATGTAGAGATTTAGGTCCCAGAGAACAGAAAAACACAACACTCACAATTTGCTTCTGCAACATACTAAAAGCTGCAGCCAGTGTTTTAATGCAAATGAGCTGCAGCCATTTAAATCTATCCCAGAATGTCAACATTGTTTGATAAGCAAGCGTTCAGGAGTGTGGTATCGCTCCCATCAATTTATGCAAGGAATGTGCAAATAAAGCTGCGACTCTGACATTTTATTTTCACCTCCCATTGGTAAAAAAGAAGAGAGTCTGATATTTTGCGTGTATATATGCATGTGGTTCTTAGCCGGTCTGTCCTGGATGCAGTTTTTAACAATGTGGCAAAAAAGCTAAGCGCATTAGTGTTATTAGGCATCGTGATAATTATGGCTAAAATGATCACAATTATTTTAGTTCCATCTTCAAATCATGATCATTTCACTGATTTTAGTGACAATTTTTTTAAATTGCACAGAACACTTCTTTAACATCTTTACAAATCTTTGCACCTGGCAGAAACAGTGAATTATTCATTCACTGTTTCTGCATCATGTGTATGAATAAGATTCCAAGCAACGCAGTGAGAATTGTACAATGCAGGTATCACTATTTTGGAAAAATAACTGGGGATAACGTCTTTTGCCCGGTATATTTAAAATTTTCCTTAAGATGTTTTTCCACATCGTGATCAGTGGACACACATTTTTGGCTAAATGGAAGGTGATGTATTAAATTTCAGCGTGTGTTTGTAAGCGTGATGGATACGCTGGCATCCTACACAGGCTCACTTTTACAAACGTCTGAGTTGATGTTGGATGAGTCACACTAGAAACCATTGTTTTGTTTTTCCTTAGCCTTTGTGCATTAATTATACTGACGTTTGTGGTGCTTTTTCAGGTGGGTGAGTTCAGTTAGTAGTGTTACCTGTCTGCATTGCAGAGATACAACTCTACAGCACTCTTTGCATATGATTTCTTCTTGGTTAACATCACCTGTACTACATCCAAAGTTTTTCCACACAATGAAGAATGATCTGCTACAAGGGACAAGTGCTTAACTTTCTGCTGTGCCAGACTTTTGAATTCTTGTTTTGCTGTCCTTTAACATAGTGTTACTTTTCCAGATTAGTCCAGGAAACTTCAAACTGAGCAATGCAGCTGTGATTGGCACATGGAGGTATGTGGTCAGCTTCTGATTTAGGGAGAGTTTGACTTGCTTTTCCTTTGCTTCATAAACTGTGGAGCATGGATTGAGAGGCCAAAATTGTCGTCAAGAATAAAATTCAAATAATTCTGCAGCCCTGAGTGTAATGATAATAACCACTGGCACTATGCAGGCTGCTGCACAAAGCTTAACTCCGCTGGAAGCCTCCACGCTTGTAACAGTGCTCTCTGTGGATTCCATGCATCTAATGGTTTATGTTCTTTCCACTGTTTGCTCATGCTTCAATCCCTCCCATGGGTCATACTGGGGTCTAATATGTGTGACAGCCGCACAATAGGATTTGAAGAAGGTCCATTTTTTTTCCTAAGAATCAATATTACAAGTTATGCAGAATACCAACAAAATGTTTTGTGCCTTAAGGAAGAAGGTAGGCAGGAGTTCATTTTAATTAAAACAAGAAACTGAACATTTTCATTGGGGTTATGAAAACATACACAAAACAAGTTAAGAAGTAATGTCTGAATCTTGTGGTAAACACTGGTAAGTTGCATCAATCCATTTTCTCTTTATTGACTGCTCACTGGGGTTAAGTGGTGTGATTAGTGGCGGATTTAGAAGTGTATATATAATTGAAGTGATTTTTTTTTCTTCATCATCTGGGAGAACAGTTCATAATTAATTCTGAATACTTCTCAATTAGCCCTGCAATTAGCTATGCAATTACCAGATACAGTACCACACAAGTGAATTATGTGGACAGTGTCAGCTGTACTGTAGTTTGACATGTCATGCCACTGCAGCTGGCAACAGTGCTGCTGACACATACAGACGGTTAATAATTAAATAATGTGTTAACATTAAAAAAAGAAAACATATGTTATCCACCTGCGATGTCAGAAGGGAACAAAAAATGAAACCCAGTTTGTGTAAATGTCTGATTTGTATACCAGGTGCTCTGGCTGTTCTTCAGCAGTTGCCAGTAGCACTCCCAGCCCAAGCATCATTCGAAAAAACAGAAAGAAAAAAAAAAAGGAAAAATAAAGCACAGGAACATTGCCCGTTGCTGTTCGCCTTGATTATTCCAGCCACTGTGGTGCAGGAAGCACTTTAACAGCCCACTATCATCCATCTGTGCCTGTGGTGGCAGCCACGGCTGCAGACGCCCTCTATTCATCACTGCCGACAGGTCGCAGATCCGCTGATTCGTAGAGCAGGGGAGGGGGTGGGTGGGTGTTTACATTGTGTGAGGGAGAGTTTCTGATGGAGCTGGCCAGACGGTGGGGGCAGCCGCAGTCCATTTCCCACCACAGCAGTTGACAGTTTCACCCTGACCCTTGTGAGTTGCCTGATTTCCACCTGCCATAGTTCACATGCTTGGAAACGAGCTCAATGATAATTGAAGCTCCGGGACAAGCCCACCAACAGCTGCCAGAGTGGGATTAAAACAGGATATGTTGTTGAACATTTAATTTGATGGTTTGGACATATTTTAAATAATAATATAAAATCTTTGAAAAAGATGTTTAAGTTATTCCCCGAAACGTTTTTAATACAGTTTTATTTAGCACATACGGGTGAAGCCAAGACGGTGCTCATGACTAGTCAAAACTAATTGTGGTCAACCTTCTGGCCAGTCCACATCTGACTGGTGATGTGGACTGGCCAGAACAAGCAAAGCTGACTCGTCTCAAGGGTGTTAGAATGGGCGTCTAACTTTTCCTTCCTTTCACAATAACAGTCCTTGACATATACCGGATGTCTGCTGTAATTATGTACATGAAATTTACGACAGTCTCTAGGATTAAAATCACATTTAATCTGTATTATTCACTAAACTGTGAAAAACAATAATGTTTGCTTATTAACAATTTGGTGCTAGTGTAAAAGTCACACTAAATATGGTTTTATCGGTATGAATGAAGATATGTACCACAAAATAAAGCATTACATGGCATCCATCACAAGGAAAAAATGCAAATACGTCATAGACAGTATAAAGAACAAACACGAACACAGAGAAATGAGACTGTACTGCAATAGAAGAAGTCAAGATTTGTAGAAATGAGCACAAATATCCAGTTGACTATAACATATGGATGTCAAGCAATAATAGTGCCGTCATTTTAACCCAACATTAGCAAGAAAACAATTTGTTATAAACCATAATGGTGACAGGAAGTATGTTTTTACAAGTGTAGAACAAATCATGTTTGCTTTTGCAGATCAAGCAGTGACAAAGCTCATTAGGGGGCAACACATATATTCATAGAACAGAAGTTATGTCCAGTAACAGTTAGTTTTAGAAACATCTACATGTACAGCACATAAGCAAATGATTAGAGAGAGTGACCAAAAGAAAATCACTTCTGAGCTACTCTTTTATCTTCAGAAAATGATTAAAGTATGTCATATTTCATTTAATTTAGCTGCACACCCTGCAGTCCTTGCAACCTTTGGCTGCATCAGAAGTCTGACCCATCACCATTAGAGTTATTTGATGCCCACAAGTTAAAGCAAGCTCTTCTTGTTACAGCTTACCTCATGCATTTATACAGGATAAAGTCCACATATACAATCAATTCTGACAGGTCTTTGTAAGCCTGGCTTATATTTCATATGACAAGGAACTGGGATTCATAAGAGACTGACAGCTTTGCTGAAATTAAGCACTGCAGTTGGTAACAGTTGGTCAAGCTTGGTAAACCCTGGTCACCTAAAACCTTGTGACTAGTCATCCTCTCCTTTGACTGGTAGCATTGATTCCGATTAGTTTTTTGGTGAGAATAGAGCAGCAGTTAAAAATACACCTTTTTTTGTTGTTATTGGAAAAACAAACCCAAGGTGGTCTCACCCTGGTCAATATACAAATGTTTGAGTCTGTGGCTGTTGCCATCTGATGCTGCTACAAACGCATTTCAATTTTTAATCTATATTCTAATCCTTGTCTTCTACATTATGATACAGATTTGCTATGTGAGCCTCCTTTGTACAGGGCGATAAACAAAATGATACAGTCCAATACTAGACTCCATTTGTTAAAACTAGCTTCATATTTTTATACTGCAGTGGTGCTGCTTCTTAAATCTAAACACTTTGTCTATGGCACATTACCACACTAGGTTGTGTGTGTCGATGTAATACTGTTATCTAACATTATGTTCATTGCATCATCTCCTTTTGGAGATTAGTCTCTCCTTGGCTCACAGCAATCACTGGTGTAAGCTTTGTCAGAAGCTTTTTTCATGTTTACAAAATTCACAAATTCGAGTGTACTGATGCGTTTGATTTACACCAATATTTGTAACATGAAGCTTGTGGGGAACTAAAAGGGAAGGGACATTTATTCCCTAAGGTGTGTCCCTACAGCAGTGTTAGTCCCCAGACGTGGTGCATTTTTGCGAGGGTGCTTAAGGTGTGTTGCCTGGGAGGAGGTGCTGCCTTAAAGCCAGTAAACAAAACATGCCAGAAAGCAATGTAATCTTCAGCCTTACACAGAAAGATGTGCCCGGATAGCTGTAGCTATTTTCAGGCCTATAATAATTCCCCTTACTCAGCGGTGGATGAATGGTATATAACATCCTCCTGAGTTGCCTTTTTATTAGGTATGGAATAATTTATATGACAAATTAGAACAATCTGTAATAAATTTTGACCTTGAATCAATCTAGACAAGTACAGAAAATTACTCAGAGGCTCGATGAGGCGTGTGTGCCTCGTTAGAGGGTCATCACATATTGCTCCTCCTGTGTTGAATTTCCTGCCTTTCACAACTCACCAAACCACACTGACAGCCCGCCATGTCGAGGGAGGCCCGAGACACCAGTGCGCCTCTGAGTCTGATCAAAGGGCTCGTTACAAATGTATTCACGCCCCATGGTCACTTTGTTACCAAGCCAATTATATCACAGCTAAATGTTTAGTCAATCAGAGGGGAGGGAAATGGTGCCCTCAACTCATACGAGTGCCTGGCTTCATTTCACTTCACATCAGCCAGTACCATATCACAGCGGAGGAGCAGTGCAATTGCTAAATCATCTGGTCATAATCTCTACCCAACTTGAATTAAGTGGTGTGAGCATATGGTGCTATTTACGATGACAAATGTAATACCAGTGACAATAAAACTAATTGAAATGTGCGCTGGTGGTGCAAAGTCTCCACAGGTCATTTGCATATTTACTAAAGCAATGCTGATCAGTAGTTGGAGGTCTGATTTTATCAGATAAATCTGTGCCAGTAGGGGTGACTGAATTCCAGGTGTTCACTAAAAAAAAAAACACAACAACAACAAGAACAAAAAAGCTCATATTCATTAACTCAATTAAAGATGGTGGTCACTGCAAAGTAGTCCATCAGACTGACCCTGACAGACTTTTGAAATCCCATAAAGCCCACCCCTTGCTACATAGCAGGATTTGTGTGGTTACTATAGAAACTACAATTCAGTTTGGTTAACTCGGAGTGTGTAATTGTGGTTATATCTGGCAGTTGTTCAGACGAAAATGTCATACAGGTGCACAAACACCCTCAGAAGTAGAAAGAATTAGCATAATATTTGCAGGGAAATACACTATTCTAAAATTCAGTGTAGAAATGGCTCAAAGAAATTTAAGAAATGGCTCAAATCTGCAACCTTGTTTCCCCTTTTTTTAAACAGTTGCACAGTAGCTGTTTTTTTTTTTTTTTTCAGTCAAATTTCTTTTTATGAAACTTTCTTCACTTACATGGGTAAATCATATTGATGTGGACTAATCCACCCTGGGTGCCATTGCAGAAAGGTGCTTTTCCGAAAGAAAAAGGACATGTGCAACTTGTGCAACTTGTGCAACATGTGCAACAGTTGGCAGTCTTGCTAATATTCAGTGAACTTATCTTAGAAATGAGTGTTTCTGTTGAATCTTAAATAGCCTTGCTTTTACTAATCTAAAATAACAGCTCATGCTTTAAATAATGTACTTATGGCAGAGTAAACGTTTGGCTCTCGGCGAAGGCAGTCGCACTTTTCTCCTCTCCTCCTTTCCCTTATCTTTCCTGCTTAGCCTCTTGTGTCCTTGTCTTGTCTCGTGTGTATTACTTTCCCTGGAACACTTTCTCACAGTCTGTTCTCTAAAACCTAAAAGGTGGACGGATGACAGGAATGGAGGATCGTGTGCCTGGCGGGACTGTCGATCGAGGACGCTGAAGATATCTACCTATTCGGAACCATGATAACAGGGTTCTTGCTGATCGGAGCTGGCTTGGCCCTGGCTTGGCCCTGGCTTATCGGAGAATTAAGAAAGTGGAACCGGCTGTTCAAACCCCCCCAAGGCTGCCCGCTGGGATTGAAATGATGGGATGAGGCGCGACTTCTCAGAATGGGCTCACTGAGTGCAGCATGGTTAAGATCTTGGAGAAGCTTACGGCTGCCGTGAATACTCAGAATAACACCTCTGAGCGTATATTGGAATACATCAAGGAGAAGTTCACTCAGAATAACATCTCTGAGCGAAAGTTGGTTTACATCGTGGAGCGTCTGTTCTTCCCACTCTATGCAAGGCCACCTGGGTTGGCTGGAAGACTGTTTACTTAGCCTGGTAGGGCGAATGACACTGTCTCAGCTGAACTATGGACACGCACACACATACACTTACACTGATAAGCACTCACTCATCCCCCTTCCCCTTCCAACGCCTTCAATGCTTGTTGCCTCCTGGGAAGACGAGGTGGGTCTGGGCCCATGCTGGAGAAACGGTGCAGTGGCAGGATGGCTGCTGTGTTGACTGGGATTACTCCTCATCCCCTACCCAACCCTGTTACTGGTCACGTGCCCTATAATGTTGTACTGTGGACATTTATGTGCTTTCTGTGCAGAGGAGTTTTTTTGTTTCCTGTTCTCATGCTGTCCTCCTAGGAGCCCAGCATGAGTAGAGGTCTCTTTTTTTCCTCTTGTACTTTCCCATTGTAGTGTACATTTCAGTGGTTTTTCTGTAATGTAACCGTTCTCTGACTTGTATGCCCATGTTATGTCTGTGTTGTGTGTGTAAGGTCGGGGGGGGGGGGGGGGGGGGGGTTCATTCCATTGCAGGGCAACCTGCCACTGCATGTGGCAAATAAAATTTGAACTTGAACTTGAACTTGAACTTGAAAACGTTCATTTTCCATATGGGTAACATGCCTGACTCCAAATTGATACCCTACTGAGGCACTTTTGAATTAAAATGTATGTGCAATAATGCTCCTATTGTGTTTAGGTCTTTATCATGTGAATTTATTTTAATTTGGACTTTTTATGCACCTGTACTTTGTTTTTAACATGTATAATGTTTTGCTTTAGCATGTATGGGTTATATACCTGCTAAAGATGTTGGTAGATTGGTGTCCACATTTGGTATTTAATTCAGACTTGCTGTGTGTTTGTGAGACCATGAAGACTAAGAGTCAGAGGAATCCCTCAGCAGTTCTGATTACACGTATCACACTAATTATGATAGCAATATAATAACACTAATTAGCAAGGCAGTCTCACTGTATTGGTCAAAGACTTACAGTATCCTTTAGTGTCTATCTATCTATAGATAGGACACTGCGCCTCATTTATTAATATGTGCTTGGCAACATTCTTAACTTGCATGCAAACTTATGTTTTTCACCATTGTGCATGTTAGTGAAAAAGGTTTTCAGAACCAACAGGCTTGTCAAATCTCTATACAATTTGCATACCATCATCCTACTACCCCGCCCCCATTTCTGTAAGTAAGGAAGCACGTTTACCTACAGTTGAAGTGGAGAGAGCGGTGACATTGCTGTAAGAGAGAAGACTGCATCTCTAAGGACCATGTGATCTGCTAGCCTTAGATAAGGAACTGAGAATGATGAAAAAAAAGAATCTCCAGCACCCAAGTCATGTAAGTGATGACATCATCAATGATAAAAGTAATAAAAAAAAAAGATAATGACACAATGAAAGTGAAGTGATACTTACTACTTCCCCTTCATTTACTGTAGTATTTTTTTTGTGTGTGTCACACAAAATTTATTGTAATTCTGAGCATTTTGTGGTTTATGGAAACAGAAAACTGTAAATAATGACCAAAAGTCAAAAATAAATAAACAGTAGTTGTTACTGTTAATAGTAGTAGCAGGAGTAATAATACTAGTATTCATTCATGGCCTTGTTTCTCTTAACCCTTGTGTGGTGTTCATATTTTTGTTACTCAGCCAGTGTTCATGGGTCTGGTGGACCCGCTAGAGTTTTGGCTTTCCAAATGAACACTATCAAACAATTTTATGTTAAATTACTCAACAGATGTTTACTTCATCCCAATTACAAACCATATGAACAGCAAACATGGTTATTTTTTCCCTTTACCTTTGTTAGATCACATTTAGGAATTAATGTGCTTCTCGTTTTTTTTTTAATTTTTTTTTTATAAAATGTTATAAAAAAATAAATCAGTTATAATCAAGTGGAGTGAGTGGAAAGACACAACACATTTACACGTGAAGCAATATGTTTCACAACTAAATGGGATCAGCTGCTCATCAATGGTGACATTAGGCCCAGGGTTGTAAAACAGGGGGAGGTGGTGCACACACTTATCCCACACTGTCCTGATGGCAGCTAGCTTGTCTCTCTGTCGTCAAGCTAGTCTGTCGTCTCGGTTATCAAAACAGATAATCCTGGAAATTTTGTGGAAATTTTCCAGAGACATTGATGCACGGAAAGGTTCTTGCCAGTTTCTGCATCCCACAGGATTCTGTGGATTCCCCTTTGGACCTGAAAACTCCTGCAAGGATAAGAACCCCAAAGTAGGCCTTTGGGGTTCTTAGATGAATTTGGTCCATCTCCTTCCACCTCTCTCCAAAAACACACCTTCCTTCTAGATTACTGCAATCCAGAATAATTTTCTGGATGGAATCTGGGATGAAAAGCTCAAATGAAGACTTGATGTCCTGCACATGAGTAAATGTCAGCCGTGTTGGCCCTGGCTTATCACAGTAACAGCTCTGCAGGGTGGCTCATTTCTTGGGCAAGAAGACCATTCAATTTCACCAGTTATTGATATCCATATTTCTTCACTTGCTGTCTGGTGGGCTTGTTCTGGTCCTAGAGCTGGCTGCAGATGGGGTACTCGTCTTCGTTTTGTTACTAAATGGTGCTCAACCTCATCCCCTTCTTCAAAGTCACTGTCAGACTCTGAATTTTCAGAAATGTGAAATATTCTGAAACCTCTTTGTCAACATCATCATCAGAAGCCCCTCTCTCTTCCAAAATCAATTGGATGGCCCTCGCAGCAGATAATCTTTTGCCATCTTGATCAGTTGTGATAAAGAACCACACTGGCAAAGTCTTATTTATAGTATTATGCCCCTAATTAGCAGGTGGGACAGGGTATGAGAAAATAAAATTTGGATCCCTCAAGAAAGAGGGTAAAATGTGTGGGAATGTAAGAGCAGACGGTGTTGATAGTTGAATTTTCAACAATGTTGCAACTTTGTGCGCCAGCAGGAGGGGAAGAAAACACTATCAGCAGCACGAGAAAGGAGAAGGACAGAGTGTGGGAACACAGGACCTACACTTTCAACACTTTTATTAGACCTGGGTCCAGTGGACCCGAACACCTTGTATGTAATGTAAATGCGTGGGGGGAGGTACAGTATGAGGTCATTGAAAATTAGTTCGGATTTATGTTCTTCACAGAAAATAAGCCAAAGCCAATGAATTTCAGGTTGAAAAAATAATTCATTGTTAAATTTTTCTTTTGAAAAAAACTGAAAACGGGTCTCACAGACCCGAACACCATACAAGGGTTAAAGCAGCTAGGCTGTCATTTGTTTCTTCTGTATTGTCAGAGGGACTTATAAAATAGTTACTAAAGTACAAACTAATTCAGATACAATAAATTTGATGAATCACGGTTTTTGTGCAAACATTCATGCATACAATTTACAGACACATTTGTTTACACTGTTAATGAGTCCCAGTGAGCATAAAACTTTGTTTTTCTGTTACCCTACTTTCAGTCTTACTCTGGCACTAAAATCACAGACCAAACTTTAGTACAAAGACACTGGCTAATTAAAGAAGATGCCAGGCTGGGTTATCACTGGCCACAGAAAAGGTCAGTCGAACCTAATTCAGAATGAGACAAAATGCACAGGCTGAAGATGCATGACAGCATATCAGAAAAAGATGAAACTCTGCTTCTGTCCCCCACACTCTGAATACAAGTGACATCTGTGGTTTATAGCTTGAAATAATTAGTGTAACTGACATTGCAAATAACAGCGAAGCTTTCTCTGTGCTGTGAGGAAAGTATTTCTCTGGTCAGGAGTGGGTCATGCATGAAATGATAATACAAATAATGCAATAATAATGAAAATTAAGAGGATATGGACTGCAATGTCTGCCAAAAAAAGGAAAACCCAGATGCAATTAAATAAACTTATGTATGAAAGGCCTTGTGATAAATTATATCAGAGCATAATCACAATAAGTATATTAGCATTTTTATGTTAGTATTTTAATATTAATATTTAATATTCTGTTAAATTTTCTTTAATTGAATTATTAAATGGAAACCAATGAGAAGTCAGCTTTCTGTATTGCATTTATTAATGACCTAAAATATCTTAGTAATCTAAGTAACTTCTAAATAAGTTACTTATGTAACTAAAATGGAAATCCTGGCACAACAAGCTAGTTATAAGATTATAAAACACTTGACTTACAATAAATTTTTCCAACATTTTTTTCAAACTTGTAATAAATTAGAATGATTGTTTTCTTTTGCTGAGGTCAGAGAGAACAAAACGCATTTTTAAAAATTATATAATTTGATTACCTAGGAGAGAGGGTTAACTCTAACCTATTAATACATATACTATCTGTATAAATTTCTCCTCTGCCAGTTACATCTGTTATCTGCCCATCTGTCATCCCAATATAACCCACATTTGCTGCTCTTTTTTTTTTATATTGTTTGGTAGGAGGAGCTAAAACAACTCTTTTGATGTTGAAGGTTCTAGCGTTAGATTTAGGACTGGGGTCATCACTAATGGGTTAAACCTAAATGACAGACACACCTGCAAATGCAAATAAATAATTTCAGTTCTGTTGTACAACTAATTTCATAATGTTTCATATACAGAAATAAAATCTAGCATTGCGCAAGAGTCACAGAGTTGAAAATAAAACTGTTTCCCATCCTGAAGTGGAGTTAAGGGGAATTTAGAAATCTAAAATCAGGCAGGCAGTGTGGTGCAGCATGCTTACACCTAATCAATGCCACATATCCAGTGTTATCCAAGGCCACCATGTGTTGAGCTCTGAGCATCTGGCACATAGTGCGCAACACACAGCTGTCTGGCTGGCACCAGAGGAAAAGCCCTGAGCATTGAGTGTACTTTGGAGAGAGCCCAATTCCAGCATCAGATTTCAGAAGTGTGCCATTTGACTGATTACATCAGTGAAGAGGATTAAACTGTGATTTTATAGAATGCTTTTCTCATGGCTTAGCAATTCTGAGTAAGACACATTCATTTCTCTGAGAGCAGAGTTAATAACTTGCAATTTATTTCGAGCCTCAGAACTGTGCTGGTGAATAATGGTTTGAAAGGTTGATGTTGGAAGATTACAAACAGCTCCCACAACTCATCATAGCTGGTGTCCCCGCAAGAACCCCCGTATCCCAAATTTTTGGCAGTTTATTTTCTTTTTATTGCCTTTGACAGACGACATTATCTTCCACGTGTAGGGAAGGGTTTCATAATGTAGAAGCAGAGTTAAACGATTGATAGGCTGAATCAACTTTTTTTTTCATGAAAAAGTTAACTTTCTCAAGAAAATGAAGGTTTCTGCACAACACCAATGACACATAGTCACTGAGTGGAAAGCAATATAGCTATGATATTATCCAGCACCAGATGGAAGGATTACATAGGCTGATTGCACCTGCCAAACAGGTCACCGTTGGAGAAAACTAGAAAACAACATTCTAGTGAACAGGAAATTAAAAATGACAATAAACTGACAAAAACTAATGGGTTCAGTCGATAAAGGTATAAAAAATTGCCTCCGTCGACTGAATAAAATAATAGAGTTAACTAATTTCAATTAAAGTCTTATAAGTTTGTTTATTACCTCCCACTGCCAATTGCATTGTTGTTGATTTAAATAACACACAATAAGGCGTTGATTTAATAGGTTTTTAAATAAAATGTTAAGAGTTGGTGTATGAATTTGTTCTGGAGAACAAAGAAACAATTATCGGTGATATACAGTTGTGGTCAAAAGTTTACATAATATCACAGCTCTCTTGAGTTTCCCGTTATTTCTACAACTCTGATTTTTCTCTGATAGAGTGATTGGATCAGATACTTTGTCACAAAAACATTCATGGAGTTTGGTTCTTTTATGACTTTATTATGGGTTAACAGAAAAAAGAAACAAAAAATATATATACATACAGCAGTGCTAATATTTGGTTACATGTCCCTTAGCCATTTTCACTGCAATTAGATGCTTTTGGTAGGCATCCACAAGCTTCTGGTTGAATCTTTGACCACTCCTCTTGACAGAATTGGTGCAGTTCAGTTAAATTTGATGGCTTTCTGACATGGACTTGTTTCTTCAACATTGTCCACATGTTTTCAATGGGGTTTAAGTCAGGACTTTAGGAAGGCCATTCTAAAACCCTTATTCCAGCCTGATTTAACCATTCCTTTACCACTTTTGATGTTTGTTTGGGGTTATTGTCCTGTTGGGACACTCAACTGCGCCCAAGACCCAAACTTTGGGCTGATGATTTTAGGTTATGTTGAAGAATTTGAAGGTAATCCTCCTTCTTCACTATCCCATTTACTCTCTGTAAAACACCAGTTCCATTGGCAGCAAAACAGCCCCACAGCATAATACTACCACCACCATGCTTGATGGTAGGCATGGTGTTCTTGGGGTTAAAAGCCTCGCCTTTTCTCCTCCAAACATATTGCTGGGCATTGTGGCCAAAAAGCTCAATTTCTGTTTTGTCTGACCACAGAACTTTCCTCCAGAAGGTCTTATCTTTGTCCATGTGATCAGCAGCAAACTTCAGTCGAGCCTTAAGGTGCCACTTTTGGAGCAAGGGCTTCCTTCTTGCACGGCAGCCTCTCAGTCCATGGAGATGTAAAACACGTTTGACTGTGGACAATGACACCTGTGTTCCAGCAGCTTCTAATTCTTGGCAGATATGCTTTTTGGTGATTCTCGGTTGACTCTTCACCCTCCTGACCAATTTTCTTTCAGCAGCAGGTGATAGCTTGTGTTTTCTTCCTGATCGTGGCAGTGACAAAACACTGCCATGCACTTTATACTTACAAACAATTGTTTGCACTGTTGCTCTTGGGACCTGCAGCTGCTTTGAAATGGTCCCAAATGACCTTCCTGACTTGTTCAAGTCAAAAATTCACTTTTTCAGATCTATGCTGAGCGCCTTTGACTTTCCCGTTGCAGCATTTGTGGGTTTTTGTATCCAATGAGCACTATTTAACTGGCCTCAGAGAAGTCACCAGCTGTAGTCACTCATAATCACTCACAAGAAATAGAGAGGCCATGCTATGAAGCTCATTTCACTGACAACATTCTAAGTCACCAAAAGTGCTAATTCATGTTGCTGTATGTATATTTTTGACCCAGCAGATGTGATCACTTTTTTCTGTTAACCCATAATAAAGTCATAAGAGAACCAAACTTCATGAATGTTTTTTGTGACAAAGAAGTATCTGTTCCAATCACTCTATAGGAGAAAAATCAGAGTTGTAGAATTAACAGGAAACTTAAGAGAGCCATGATATTATGTTCTTTACAAGTGTATGTAACCTTTTAACCACAACTGTACAACCGGTCAATACAAATACTATACTAATGAGATAAAAAATATTTAAAGCATACTATCATAAGGGCAAAATGTATAAGTGTAGTACAGTAGTGTACAATATGCAAATGTGAATATGACCACAAAATAAAATTCACACAAGACACAGTAATGAGCTCACTATCATGGGTTATTAAAGTCAAAGTGACAGCAAGTTTGAAAGGCCACCTCTCCCAGTCACTTAGCTCATGCACCTGTCTTCAGCCTGCCAACATTCAATTACACCGCCAGGGACCAGACATGACAAGTGTTCACACCTGTCGCCACCCAGATCCAAGTCTCTCTCTTTTTTTTAATGACCACACAGCCAGGCTCATGAAATCTTTTTTTTTTTTTTGAGCAGGAGAAGGTCCCAACATTATGAATGATTTTCATTCACTAGCCTTTCTATAAGATAAAAAGATCAGACTGCTTCTGTGACATGTCTGTTCTATTACGAGGCACAGACACAGATATAATCATCTGTGATTCAGAGTGCGTTTGGGCTGTTATGCAAGCTGTGTTTTATCCTTGAAGTTCTGTGCTTTAGCATATTCCGTAAAATGCATAGGAAACAAGGCTAAAGCCACAGCTTTAATTTGACAAGGTTTACATCAACATAGAAGAAACTGTTGTCATGTTTGTTTGAAAAAATGTTCTTAAAAGACCTGATATGCAAACAACAGGAGCTGGCAGGTGGGTGGAAAAAACAAGGAATTTTAATTGCTTGCTGTAACATAACAGAAAGGGCAGGAGAGTCCAAAACTCTGACAACATCCCAAAGCAAAGAAATACCAAATACAGAAAGACAACAAGGTAGATTCAGGGACATTTGAAAGCAAAGATGAAACTGAGTAAATACAGACCCCAGGAGAAAGGTAGCAAGGCACTGGTCAACTCAATAAGGAAAATAACTATCTGGGAAACTGGATGTAGGACAGGAGTAAAATAACAGAGCCTCAGGAGGAACAAATCTTCACAATAAAGTATGAAGTAAACTGAAAGATGGATAAAGAGTAAACTGACACAGATAAACAGAAAGAAAGAAAGAAAGAAAGAAAGAAGGGAGAACAAAGAGAAAAAGCCACACACTCTCAAATTGACATCTTTCGCTAATGTATAATCCCCAGTAATCCTAACACAAATGAGGACATGTTGAGGAGACCGACGCAGGCGCAAGGGAGGACATGTAAGCTCGACATAGAAAGGCCCTGGCAGGTCATTGCACCACTACACTAAACATGAAATAAATAAATAAATAAATATAGTAGATGAGCCATAGGGGTGGTTGGTTATTACACTACTAGCAGGTTCTGACTAAAGACACGTCCACTAACCTAAAAACAAAATTAACAGTAGTAACATTCTTTCACTGGTTGTTTTAAATTTTATATTATGTAAGACCGGGGTCATGTCACAGCAATAATACAAAACTAACTGTGAGTTCATTGCAATCTAAAACTTTTATATTTATTGAAGCAATCTTTAATATGTCATATTTACCAATATATTTATAGAGGCATTAAATATGTTTTAAGGGTTTGCAAGTGTAGAAAGAAAAAAGATTCTTTCACACATAAAGTAACACAAATCAAAATGTAGACAGTTTGTGCTGTATAACCTAATATATGCATCACTGACTGTACCTAACACTGGAATACTTCATTAATTTTGCAAAAACTTCTGCTCAGTTTCAATATTGAATTTCTGTGACAAAGTCTAATCATTCCAGCCTTGAATATGGAAATTGACTGCTCTTTCTTTTAGTAATTTAAAGGTTTGGGTGGTAGGTTTGGGGAAAAGAGATGTTTTGATAGTTTCACTTTGTCATGGAGAGACATTCTGTGGAACTGTCTGAACTGGAGTCCAGTGATCCGCTGACTAACTGCTCCTTCATTTGTACCCATGGTTGAACATTCACTATAAATAAGTACATTAAACTTGGGTAAAATTCCAATTCAGGGTCTGTGAAACTTTTTTTAAAGGTAACTGTCAATGGCAATAAAAATTTCAAAGTTCCCTGACAGCAGAAACGAGTCTCTCCATATGGTGAAGTGTTCATTAAGCCTTAAGGTTGAAATAAAAAGAAAATGGCTAAACAAAAACACAAGCACTGTGATGTTTTCATAGATGCTTTGTAATTCAAAAAGTTTTTGTTTTAATTTATAAGTTGAAATTGATGAAATCTGTACAAATATGAGAGGATTTCACAGATACCACAAAGATATGGATATAGAGGCACTGGTGGATCATCTTATTAAACTATTTGCAGGAGAGCGATACAGGAAGGAAGTAAAGAGGCATTGTCACACTACTGCACCACGTGCAATAGTGTGACAATGTATAGGGATTGGATAGGGAGACAGGATTGATGGATCCATAATAATATAAAGTCCATTTGTTAGCAATAACATAATAATTATCACTTACTGAACTAGACTTACTGGATATGAGCACAAAAGATGACTGTGAAATAATAACAAAATCAGATCAAATAATCTGCTAAATTTGTTTATAATTACTGCAGTCTGCTGTGTTTTATCAATAAGACGCAAATTAAAGAAGCTGTCACTTTCATTAACCTGGTGGGATCTCTTCTTTATTCGTGTTTCAAGGATTGCATTAAGCCACAACCAAACCCCCTTTTTAAATATCTATCCATCCATCTATCCATCTTTCTTTACTTGGTACAAGTTACAGTGAAGCAGTCTAAGTAGAGATGCATTCACCTTCCTTTCCACATGACCTCCTTCAGCTCTTCTGGCGGGACACCGAGAGATTTAAGAGGCATAGTGGTGCACTGTTACCTCACAGCAAGAAGGTCCCTAGTTAAACTCCACTACCTGGCCGGGGCCTTTCTTTGTGGAGTTTGCATGTTCTCCTAATTTTTGTGTGGGTTCTCTCGGGTAGTCTGGCTTCCTCCCACAGTCCAAAGACATGCAGTTAGTGGGTATAGGTTAAGTGATGATTCTAAATTGCCCATAGGTGTGAATGTGAGTGTGAATAGTTCTGTCTCTCTGTATTAGGCCTGTGTACCCTGCCTCTCTCCCTATAACTGCTGGGATAGGTTCCAGCTCCATTGCGACCCTTATAAAGATAAGCAGAAGAGAATGGATGGCTATTCTGTATTTATCTGAGGGATCATGTATAAAATGCTGCAGACTCAGAGAAAGAAAACATACATCAGATGCAGTAGCCCACTGTTAAATATAAATCGTCACAACCTCAATGGCATATGTCGTTAAGCCCAAAAACACTAAACGTACAAAGAAAAATACAAAGAGAATGATATTAATCAAATAAGCATGCAGCATAATAATTACTGTAATTGTGGACTTGTGAAAAGAGCTATACAAGGAACAATGTTGAAGAAGAATAAAACAATCAGGTTCTTGTAATGGTGCAACTGCAACATTAGGAAAAGATGGAGCAGTAGACACCCCACCCTGGGTATTTTCTTCAGGCGCAGCAACTGTAAGGTTTGCCCCACCACCTTTTTTGATAATTAAAACCACAGTGAGCTACACAATTCTTGTTTGTTAAAACTCACAATTTATGGTCAACAAATATACAAATATATATTACATTACCTTCTTTGACTCACCTTACTAGTTGTTTCATCTTATCTCTCCTCTCTTTTCCTTTTCCCTATAGTAGTTATTAAAAAGATAAACTCCAGATATGCGTAAATAAATAAATAAATAAATCAGAACGTCTATTTCTTTATATAAACATTTTTATATGTTAAATTGTGTGCCTTGGATTAATGTTATTCATTATGATTGATACTGGTAATCAGATCTAAAGATTTGTCTTGACAACAATGCAAAAACCTGCATAGGCTGATACAGGAAATTGATCTATTCTGAAAGAAAGAGCCCCTCGACTTCTGTAAATGTCTTCCAGCAGCCAATGGGTAGTTTTTTCCATAGCAACCCCAAGGGCCCGACAATGAAGCCAACACAAAAGTCCCATAAACTCAGTGGACACTTTAGGCTTAATGGGGACATTATGGTGGCCAAATATATGTTCTATTCTGTCTACTTTTTATATAGATAGCAGAGTTAAACACGGATGTCCCAACAAAAGCTAGGATCATGTAATGGTGCAACATGAGCAGTGTACATTCAGACAGAGGTCTTTATAAAACCCAAAACCCTGCACTCTGTGATGGAGATGAATGAAAATGAAAGGTGATACGCGCCGACATTTCAGCAGCACTCACAATCATAGTTTATGGCGCTCTCCATTTCAGCCACGTTCTGGAAGTTTTGTCCTGTTTCTAAAGGGCAGCAATGACATCAAACCCACGGGGAGGCAGCCATTTAGCCATCCTGCGACAGATAGGGGGATTAAAATTTGACAGAAGAACTGATTCGAATAACAGATAAGGAGAGGAACAATAGCGTAATGTGTGCTGTCAAGCAGAGGAAATTTGAAAGGGAATCAGACCCTGGCTGTCAAGAAAGGTTTTCCTTTCTCTTTGAAAGCCGTTTTTTTCTCCAGACATCTGAATGGTTGGATCCTTTTTGAAATCTTAGGTATACTGTCTGTGTTCTTTTTTTCAGTTCAAGACACAATAGCTTGTCTTTTGTCTTTTTTGTGGCAATAAAAAGTATCAGTACACAAACACACTTTACAAAACAAGAAAACAAAATAAAGAAGTTTTTTGTTATTTTTCTGTTAATTAACTAATTCATCAAAACTTGAATAAGCTGACCTCCAAACAGGCAGTTGTAGGCGAGAGACTTAAAAATGCAATTTGTATATAATATTTATACTTAAAGACAAATTAAAGAATGGTGGGAATATATTAAATATTAAACTATAGTCATAATTATGAAATCTGTCCCAGCAGACAAGGATCACATGTGACAAGATATTAGCCCGGATGACAAAATGAATAGGTACAGCCCAGGCATACTTCCCTTGCCATCCACACCTATACAGTGTTACTACACTAGACACAGGTACCGTGTATTGTGTGCAGTTAACTTACCTACTTATTCTTTTTATGTACTAAGATAAATCACCAGACTTTACCATCAAGGCAAAGGTACACTTCAGTTCATCCCTCTGGACCAGTTGGAGTTGACATCACAGTTACATCACTGCAGCTGCATGCTCATTCTGGTGGAAGAAAAACAAAAAAGAAAGTTAAAACAAACCTGGAACAAAATGTCAGAAGAGAAATGAGACCAGCTGTAAGTAGGCTGGGTCTGAAACCCAGAATTTCTTATGTTGTATTGAAATATGTAAAGTTCTAGTATTATTAGTTTGTCTTAGTTGAGTTTTAGTCTACTTTATTTCTTCTATGTTTCCTGATTTACGAGTTGTGGCGGAGGTGTGGTCCGGGGCCCGGCTGCAGGGGAGGAGTGGTGCAGTGAGCTCGACGGGGCGGTGCTGGTAAGAACAACTGATGGCGATTTTGGACTGATGGTGGTTTTCCTTCCCTTTATATAGTGAGGCAGAGAGGAGTGGAGGAGCGCTAAGGGAAAAGAGACACACATCAGCTGGGATCGAGAGCTGTCAGTCTGTGCGTCATATTGTCTGCTGTGTTAATATCAATAAATGTGGTCCTTGGCAATACGGATCTGCGTGTGTGTGCTTGGGCCTGGTATACTCCACAAGTGGTGCCGAAACCCAGGAGCCTGCCGGTGTGGGGATGTCCGACCCGCAGGCTGCGCCACCCGCCCAGCCTTTGCAGTATTTGGCGCAGATGCTGGTGGAGATGGCAAAGATGAGCCACGACCAGGCAGCGGCCCAGCGGGCTCACCTGGCTGCGCTGCAGGAGCAGACGGACCGGCAGACTCTGGTTCTGGAGCGACTGGTTGGCGCCGCTGCCCCCCCGAAGCCCCCACCCTGTCGGTGGCGGTGCCCCGGATGGGGGACGGGGACGACCCCCAGGTTTTTCTGGAGACTTTTCGTGCCACGGCGGAGGCCTGCCAGTGGCCGCAGGCGGAGTGGGCTCCGCGTTTGCTTCCTCTGTTGTCAGGGGAGGCTCGGACGGCGGCCCTGGGTCTGCCGCCGGCTTCGAGGGGCAGCTTCCAGGACGTGAGCCAGGCGGTGGTGGACAGGTTGGGGCTCACCGCTGAAGATCATCGCCGACGATTCCGGGCCTGTCGGCTGGCCGTGGCGGATCGGCCGTTTGCTTGGGCCCGGAAGCTGCATGACGCGGCCGTACGCTGGCTGCAGCCGGGATCATCAGAAGGCGAGACGCTGCTGGTGGGCAAAGTGGTGCTGGAGCAGTTCGTGGAGGGGCTGCCTGCAGAGATGGCGAGATGGGTCAGGTGCCACCGTCCCGCGAGTCTGGAGGTGGCGGTGACGTTGGCGGAGGACCAACTTGCCGCTAGAGCGGGGAGCCCGGGGACAGCGGCCGGAGGCCGAACAGACAAGCCCCGGTGCCGGCACCGAGGCGCCGGATGCCTGTGCCAGGGCAGGCAGAGCGGACGCTGGCGTTGAGCCCCACTAATCCTTTTGCTGCGTTTGTGCCTTCCCAGGGACCGGACCTAAGCAGCGCTGCCCCTGAGCCACGGAGAGGAGCACAGACGCCGGGGCAGGAGTGCTGGAAGTGCGGACAGCCGGGACACCTGAGGAGGGACTGTCCTCTGATGGAGGTGGGGCAGGTGTTCCGCGTTGCCGGTGCTCCAGCGCCCTCTCCCGGTCCGGGAGGGAAATACAGCATTCCGGTAAGGACTCGAGGGGGTATACGCCACGCTTTGGTGGACACGGGCTGCACGCAGACCCTCGTGCACCAAAGTTTGGTTCGCCCCGGGGCATTGCTGGAGGCAGAATGGGTGGAGGTGAGGTGTGTGCATGGTGATGTTCACAGGTATCCCATAGTGCCGCTGTTATTGAAGTATAAGGGTAAAACGCACAGAATAACGGCTGCGGTTAGCCCGCGCCTGTCGCATCCCCTAATTCTGGGTACGAATTGGCCGGGGTTTCATCATCTGTTGGGACAGTATGCGGGGGTGCGGTCACGACTGCTAGTAGCATGTAGTGTCTGCGCGGTGCTCAGTGGTGACGCGGGGTCGTCCGACACTGACTCAGGGGAGGGGGAGACAGCGGGTCCTTCACAGGTAGTCCCGCCGGCTCCGGAAGTTCCCCCCACGGGTGATTTCCCACTGGAGCAGTCTCGTGACGAGACCCTACGCTCAGCCTTTGACCAAGTGATTGAGATTGATGGTCACGTGGTGCGCCCTGAAGCCGTGCGGACCTACCCACGCTTCATTTTGTCGAAAGATAGGTTATACCGAGTGAGTCGTGACGCTCGCACGGAGGTGATGCACACCCAGCTGTTGGTGCCGCAGGGCCGACGGGAAACGATTTTCCAGGCGGCTCATTATAACCCCATGGCAGGGCATATGGGATACGAAAAAACTCTGGAGCGAATAACAGCCCGATTTTATTGGCCGGGCATCCGAGCGGATGTGCGCGTCCTGCCAACTTGTCAATCTGCCGGCCATACCAAAAGCGCCTTTGCGTCCGCTTCCACTCATAGAGGTCCTGTTCGAGCGCATTGGCATGGACCTCATCGGGCCGTTTCACCGGAGTGCACGCGGCTACCGCTTTGTGTTAGTCCTGGTGGATTATGCAACGCGGTACCCGGAAGCAGTTCCGCTGCGCACCATCTCTGCAAAGAGTGTGGCGCAGGCACTGTTTCAGGTCATCTCCCGAGTCGGAATCCCGAAAGAGATACTGACTGACCAGGGCACGTCGTTTATGTCTCGTACACTGCGGGAACTGTACGAATTACTGGGCATTAAATCTATTCGGACCAGCGTCTACCACCCTCAGACGGACGGGCTGGTGGAGCGGCTGAATAAGACCTTAAAGTCCATGATTCGTAAGTTCATTAACGAGGATGAACGCAATTGGGATCACTGGCTAGACCCTCTGTTATTCGCAGTGCGGGAGGTGCCCCAGGCCTCTACGGGATTTTCTCCCTTTGAACTGCTGTTCGGCAGGAGGCCACGTGGGGTGCTCGACCTGATTAAAGAAAGCTGGGAGGACGGTCCGAGCCCCGCCAAGAATGAGATTCAGTACGTGTTAGACCTGAGAGCAAAACTCCACACTTTGGGGAGGTTGTCACGGGAGAATTTGCTCCAGGCTCAGCAGCGTCAGCAACGCCTGTATGACAGAGGGGCTAGACTTAGGCAATTTTCACCGGGAGACAGAGTGCTTGTATTACTCCCTTCTTCCAGCTCGAAGTTGCTCGCCAAGTGGCAAGGACCCTTTGTGGTCACACGGCGAGTCGGGGACGTTGACTATGAGGTCGCTCGGTCGGACAGGGGAGGGGCCACGCAGATTTATCACCTCAATCTCCTTAAAGTGTGGAGAGAGGTTGAAACCGCTTCTCTGGCAAGCCTGGTTAAGGAGAGAGATGAGTTGGGGCCGGAGGTGCCAAATTCCATCATCCCCGCCTCCCTCCCTTGTGATGACCATCTCACACAGGCCCAGAGAGCGGACGTTGTCGCATTACAACAGCGTTTTGCGGACGTGCTCTCCCCCCTGCCCAGCCGGACGTCTCTCATTGAGCATCATTTTGTAACGCAGCCTGGCGTGACGGTGCGTTCACGGCCCTACAGGCTCCCTGAGCATAAACGGCAGATCGTTCAGAGAGAGTTGGCGGAAATGCTGAAAATGGGAGTAATAGAAGAGTCGCACAGTGCCTGGTGTAGCCCCATCGTTCTCATAGTGAAGAAGGATGGGTCGATCCGGTTCTGTGTCGACTATCGCAGGGTGAACGAAGTATCACGCTTTGATGCCTATCCCATGCCCCGGGTCGACGAGCTCCTGGACCGGCTGGGCACGGCCCGCTTTTTCACGACGCTGGATTTGACCAAGGGCTATTGGCAGATTCCCTTGTCTGCCGAGTCCAGGGAGAAAACGGCCTTCTCCACTCCGTACGGGTTGTACCAATTCGTTACGCTTCCATTCGGCTTGTTCGGGGCCCCTGCCACCTTCCAGCGCCTCATGGACCGGGTGCTGCGCCCGCACGCTGCGTATGCTGCTGCCTGCTTGGATGACGTGATCATCCACAGCGACACCTGGGCGGAGCACGTGCAGCGGGTGGCCGTGGTCCTGGGGTCCCTGAGGCAGGCGGGGCTCACGGCCAACCCGAAGAAGTGTGCGGTTGGACGGAGGGAGGTGCAGTATCTGGGGTACCACTTGGGGGGCGGGCAGGTGCGTCCACAGGTGGAAAAGACGGCAGCGATCGCATCCTGCCCGCGCCCCAAGACTAAAAAGGAGGTGAGACGGTTTCTGGGGCTGGCGGGTTACTATCGCCGGTTCGTGCCAGGGTTCGCGCAGCTGACCAGCCCCTTAACCGATCTTACCCGGAAGGGTGCTCCAGATCTGGTCCAGTGGACGGGGCCGTGCCAGACGGCGTTTGTGCAGGTGAAAAAGGCTCTCTGTGGGGAGCCGCTGCTTCACACTCCTGACTTTTCCCTCCCTTTTGTTCTGCAGACTGACGCCTCGAACAGAGGGCTGGGGGCTGTTTTGTCCCAGCAGGTGAGGGGGGCCGACCGTCCCGTTCTTTACATCAGCCGGTAGCTGGCGGAGCGCGAAAGGTGGTACAGCATGGTGGAGAAGGAGTGCTTGGCTATCCGGTGGGCGGTCGACTCCCTTCGCTATTACCTCCTGGGGCGCTCATTCACCCTCTGCTCGGACCATGCCCCGCTGCAGTGGCTCCACCGCATGAAGGATGCCAACGCCCGGATCACCCGGTGGTATCTGGCTTTGCAGCCTTTTAAGTTCAAGGTGGTCCATAGGCCGGGGGCGCAGATGGCGGTGGCCGATTTCCTCTCTCGTTCGCGGGGGGGGGAGTAGGTTCGGCCGGTGGACTTCCCGGCCTCAGTCGGGCGGTGGGGGTGTGTGGCGGAGGTGTGGTCCGGGGCGCGGCTGCAGGGGAGGAGTGGTGCAGTGAGCTCGACGGGGCGGTGCTGGTAAGAACAGCTGATGGCGATTTTGGACTGATGGTGGTTTTCCTTCCCTTTATATAGTGAGGCAGAGAGGAGTGGAGGAGCGCTAAGGGAAAAGAGACACACATCAGCTGGGATCGAGAGCTGTCAGTCTGTGCGTCATATTGTCTGCTGTGTTAATATCAATAAATGTGGTCCTTGGCAATACGGATCTGCGTGTGTGTGTGCTTGGGCCTGGTATACTCCACAAGAGTCTTTTCCTGTCCTCTATGTTGTCTGTCTTATCCTCTGTGTTTTACTCTCAGTTATGCCAGTGCTTTAGGCTACGTCTACACGAATCCGGATAAATTTGAAAATGATGTTTTCATCTGAAAATGCTCTGCGTCCCCAGTATCATTTTCAATCGTTTTCATCCACACTGAAAACGCTGGACCCGGACGCAGGGTTCATACGTCATAACTTAAAGACCGGATCACAGAATACACAGCAAAATCTCCAGTGTTAAATTAAGTGTCTATATGGGTCCACACCTCTGAGTGTTAAATACAACACTGTTGAGTGTTAAATTAACACTTTTGACAGTGTTATATGTTTAAAAGTAACCTAGTCAGTTTTGAAGATTAACAAAGACTAACACTGAGCAGTGCTGATTTTCTAACACTGGAATATTTCTAACATTTTGAGTTATTTTCCAGTGTTAGAAAATAGACACTCATATAGACACTCTCCGGTGTTAATTTAACACTGGAAATTTTGGTGTATAGTCACGCCCTGCTACCAGTTTAGCCTTTTATTTATATAGCGCCAAATAACATCAAAGCCTCATGATGCTTTATATTGTAAGGTGAAGACCCAATAAAACAAGTCATCAGACTTTACAAACATTTCAGTGGTCTAATTGTTCTCTAGATTGATTCTAGTTTTAACAAGAATTGCTAAAAATGTGTAAACTTGAAAACTGGTCTGGACACTTTTTGTTTAATTTTTTTAATATATATAATTATGTAATAACTATTTATAAATATATTAATATTTCAACACAAATTAACCCTCTTAACAAATACAACATAAATATGTTTAAGGGAATTGGTGATTTGGTCTTAGTTTAACATCTAGTTCTTTTATATAATCATTGCATATCCAGCATATTAACACTGAAAAGAGACAAAAGAAATCGAAGGAACAAAAACCATGTGTGTTTTTAAGTACATTTGTAATTGCAGTTGCATTTGTGTTTCGCATGTGGCTGATAGCACCTGTGATCATTTTTGGTATATTTTCCTCCACTGTGCTTCTCTCTGTCTTTTTCTTTATCCCAAACTAAAAGCAAGTCCTCCAGTCCTCCCTCTGTTTTGCTCCTTGTTACATATGCATTCCATTACAATGTTAAAGACTGTGTTGAAGAAAAGACCTATTGAAAAGCACAATGAAGTTTGTGATACTGTTTACACTGTGGCTGTTTTGGGGCCATCTTCTACAATTGCACTGGGTGTAGCTTAAGAGTTAAAATAGGTTGGAAGGTTGGTGGCTCGATCCCTGGCTGCTCCAGTCTGCCTGCTAAATATCTGTGGCCAAGATATTGCCAGCTTGTCAGCAATACATTCACTCTTACACAAAAAATGAACACTGAAATGTGAATATATTTGTTTACCTTTATACAATTGCAACAGTTTCTAATCTACTTGTGTTTTTTGTCCAAAAAATAGAGAGAAACAAGACATAATTAGACTGTAGAGAAACAAATGCTGTTGCTGTTTAATTTTTTTTTTGACCCACAGCTTTATCTTTAGCCTTTCCAACCCAGCCACACCTGGTTCATTTTAACTATCTATAAAACACATAGCTTTTGTTTTTGCCTTTTTGTGTAGCTCAGCAAATCACCCCTCCTGAATGGCCAGCACTGATGATAGCAGTCATGGTGATTAGCTTGAATATCGGGTTGTGCCGGGGAACAGATGGACAGAAATCACCAGCTCAATGTTGTGCAGCCGAACAAATGTGGGCTTTTGGCAGGAGCATCATTGTTGCTCAGTTTTCACGGTCCAGACATTCACACAGGTTCACCAAGAGAGAAAGCTTTTTTTTTGTTTTTTTCCAGCACAGCAGACATCATTTCTCCTTGGCTAATGAGAGGCAAAAGCTTCACACCGCCTCATCGTCAACCCTAACTCTTTGTTGAGAAATAATCAGAATGATTAATGCTCGAAATGGAACTGCTGAGTTTCGGCTCAGCTGATAACCTTCCCTGGATTCAGCTCAGACCCAATTGTCTCATAATAATACTGTGCAGCATTTTCAATGAAATTGCTTACAATGAGCTGGCTCCTCCATATTATGTGAAAAAAGGGTCATTTACTTGCGTCTCGGAACTAGTGGAGAGCCAGGTGCTCTTACATCCTCTAGAGATGATAGCCACATTTTCTGTCTTCAGCAACAATCAGGCATCCTCATTCAAACAGTAAGATCACTTACCATAAGGCTCTTCTCTTCTTTTAGGTTAAATTAAAGTTTCGTGTCATTGTGGCACTGAAAACTGCATAACAAAAGGAATACAGTATGTATAGATGCCTTAAGCCATTATAAGTCTCAGGTTTAATAATTTGTATAATGCTGTGCAGGTGAAGCCGTAGATGGCTTTGAATTGGTGAAATTAAACAATGTGTATTAACTACAAATGGGAAAAGTTTTAGATTTTTGTGCTTCATTTAGGTTTAGAGAAGGTCATCATTCATTATGTGGTTGACCTTGAGTTCCAGTGAGTCCTTCAAAGGTTCAAAAAAGTATTTAATTTAATTTAAAGAAAAAAACTGTGACGCTAATACAACTTATAACCTAATGAGTCTGTCTATAATATATTGATGTAACAGTAGATATGACTAAAAAAATAGTGTTTGCATAATTATTATTATTAATTTTTATTATTAGTGGTAGTAGTATGTTCCAAAGGTTGAATCTGACTTTGAGTATTTAGTATACAGAAGATATTTACTGAGATATCTTAGAAATCAGGTTTAAATACAGAGCGAGTTTTAACACCTATGATAGAGTCGAAACGACGAGGAATCCTCAAGCAATGTTATTACCTTCATCAGAAGGCGCTTTTCTGAAATGTACATTATAGCTGGAAGATGTGGCTATTAGGCCTGATGTTAATGTTGACACTGATGACAAGTCACCTCCAAGGTAGAATAAAGAAGACCATGTTTTGTTGAGGAAAGAGCCATTTAGTGTGCCAAGTGCAGATGGGTTTCTCAGCTAATTGTTACGCTACACATGCAGCAACTGAGCAAACAGCACAATTCATTTCCCAGCTCGGTGCGGTGTTCATTGCTCTGTGTATAATGAGCTTTTGATTTATTCTTCTGATCAGTGAATTTTTGTAACTTAAATTGGACACATTTAACACTTGAATGTCTATGGCGTTAATGATGTAAATATGCAGTTCTGTAGTTAGGTAATTGATATCTTAAGGAGCGGTTTTACTTTCCTCATTTACTTCTTTGTAAAGCTATGACATTATAGCAGAGCTATTTCTTTGTCTCACAGCAGAAAAACTCACACAGTGACAAAACAAATTGAGACGGAGAAAAACACTTGAGATCTGAAAGAGAATGGGAGAGGCTGAGCATCACTTCTGCTGCTGATTAACTGCTCTTGATTGCAGCAGTTTAATTGTTTCCAACCTAATTTTGAATTGTATTTCATTTTGGCTTTAAATGGATTTACCTTTCTTGCAATCAACTGTGTTTACTGTCCTTGAACTAATGAATGAACATGAATAGCACTGTGTGGATATACGTAAGCTTGTAACTAATGGGGTGGTTTTCAAAGCCACAGCAGCAATTAGGATACCTAAAGTTTTCCTCACAGGTCAAAATTAACACATTCTTTGGGCTTTTAGAAATGCACATGATTAATTCTAAGTGCTGTGGTGACAACAGTCCAAGGTTAATTGTAAGATTGAGGTGACACAGACTTGATCAGTGGCTATTTGTAGTGGTATATAAGTGTCACCTCAAAGGTAAAAGAAAAATAGTCTGTGCGGTCTATATGCTCTACTATATACATAGAGCTGTGTGGCGGAGGTGTGGTCCCTGGCTCAGCTGCAGGGGAGGAGTGGTGCAGTGAGCTCAAGGGGGCGGTACCAAGAGGCAGGTGAGCCACAGGTGGTGGCGTTTGACTGATGACTGTGTCTCTTTTTTATGTTTCTCTATATAGTGAAGGCAGAGTCGAGCGGGGAAGAGAGAGAGCTGGACTGGAACGGACTGTTTTCCTTGAGTGCACAACTGTCAATAAAAAGCAATAATAGTGAGCACAATCACCGTGTGTGTCGTGTATTTTTACAAGCTGTAATTATTGCCTCTGTGTTTGTAGCTGTAGTTGTTATCAGCTGTACAGCTACATAGCCTAATTCTCCAATATAAAGTCCTTGGGGTGGGAAATGTGTCGTCTTTTTGGGTAATTCTATGGTGAGGAGGGTAGTTCTTCCAAATGTGCAGCTGAAAATCAATTGTAAGGTTAAAGTGTACTGTATGCACACTATTTTTTTTTTTTTTTTTTTTGTGCACTTTTGTCAAGGTTGCAAGTGCAGGACTCACGCTGGGTAAAAGTCAAAAGGTGGTTTATTTACAAACGTGACCAAATGTGGAATATATATACATATATACAGTGCAGGGTGGGAAACAGGGGAAGGTCCAAACTTCTCTTCACACAGCCAGTGATTCACAACAATCCACTCAGACTCATGCTCATCCACTCGAGGTCCATGAAGAAGGCAAACAGGGAAGGGTCCAGGGAAGTCTGTGCACACGAAGAGAAGTTGACGTTAGCAAAGAGCACTGGGAAAACACAAGGAAATAACAAGGCAAGCTGGATTACACTGACAGAGGTTAGTACAAGGATCCGGCAAAGAATCACTAAGTAGCGCCGGAATAATCATCAGCGATGGATGGCAGGTGAGTAGATCTGCACAGATGAGTACGGAGGTGGGGACCAGAGCCAGACTCGGCCCTGACGGTGAGGAGTGAAGGAAAACAACAACAAAACAACCCAGAAAAAAAAACTGGGACCATGACAACTTAAATTTATGAATGCATAAATTAGTAACATCTTTTTTGCTGGGTCTTCAACTAACAGTCTTTACATGAGATTCTTTGATTGAAGCCAGTGAAGATTGATGCACTGTATTTCATTTGTAAATGTATAAGGTTTAAGAGGGGATATTAAAAGCTCATCTTGTTGTTAATAAAAGAGAAAGTCTACATGTTTTTGTTTTGCATTTTGTGACTTGCATTTGAAATTCAAACAAACAGAAAATGTCAAGGCATTCCATTTAGCATGAGCCGCAGCAGGGAGCGTGCCCCCAGGGCTGCAGTACTTGTTTATACTCTGAAAGACTTTAAAGGATCGCGTCGATATATTATTGAGCTGTTTTCCTCATCTCTTTATTCCAGCAATCATGACACCACTCACAACTCGCAACTTTCATCTGCTGCCTAAATTTAAAATACTCCCCAGGTTTTATTCTGTGTGTCTTTATTCCAGCCTGATGTCACTCACACAGGAGATTTGAGTGCATGTTTTAGATATTACAATGAAAGAAATATTAGCTGACCTCAAGAAAGTTGCATATTAGGGGTCCCATACTGTGAAAACACACTCTGGCAGTGTTTTGTGCTTTTTTAAAACGTGTAAAATTAAAAATGGTAAGATTTTCTTTCAGCTTCCATTCCTCTACCCCTCACACAGTGTGATGGTTTCTTAGCTTTACAAGCCAATAACACCTTTACTTAGTTTGTGTGTTGAAAGTGGAGAGCATGAAGGAATCAAGCAGGGTAATTACAGTATATTATAATATTGTTTACCTTCTTATTAAATGTTTTGTTGCCTCAAAAACTTAGATGGTACCCACTGATCCTGTGACCCACTGAGACCCAAGTTCTTTATATGTCCACACTGTAAGGACTGAAAAAATGTATTCAGGACCTAAGGTTTTTTGATCAATGTGATATGTCAATGCTATTATATTGATGCTCAGGCGTTTTATATGTCTCCTTTTCACAATTCCCACACAAAAGGAAAACTTTTCCTGTGCTATAACTGGTCACATGGTGTTATGAGACTTATATCCCCTGAAATTAAATCTTTAAAATATTCTGATAAATCGTCCCAAAATGCTCTTTGTGAAGTTTCCTTAAGTGAATTATGAGAAAACAAATCAAATATCTAATGTCATAGACATCAGACATGTGAAGTGTTGTCCTTGAATATACTAAAAGTATATACGCCAATTAAAGGGTGCGAGGCAGTCAAATACTAAGGCACTGGTTGATGTTTTATTGAATAACGCCACAATTTTACTCCACGATGTAAAACACACAGAGGACATAAAGATATCCTGGCTACACAATGCACACATGCAAAAAAAAAAACTTTAGAAAAAGCAAAAATAGATACATATACAATACATACAAATGTTTACATCACTCAAAGAAACATATTCACTGAAAATAATTTTAATTAGGCTTCTCAATTTAAATCCACATATCCTGAGCTAAAAAACAAAACAAAAAAATAATAGTTTTGAGTGCCATCTTTCCTGATTTAAACACAATGTGGTTCCAAAAGTTAAACTTATTCCATGTTTACATTTAGAACTACATCAAACACACTGACATCATTAAGGGACATGCCGACTGTATCTGTTACTGTGAGGTGTTTTAATATGACGCTGGATTAGATGGTGTCACCGTGAGCTCTTTACGATCTTATATAACTCAGGCTTTTACTGTCACTAAGTAGGGCAAGTGTGATGATGAGGCATGTGACAGCACACCGTTACCAACACAGTGACACTCATGAAGACCCTTCCCAAACAGGAGGCGGATGCTGACGCATGCAACTGCATGAAGGATATACCGGACATCCGTGATGGAACCCCTTTGCAGTGTTCGTGCTTGCCTGCTATATGCACGAGATTGACCTGTATCTTCCCTTCATTACTTTTTAAATAACTTTACTGTGAGGTGGAGGAAGACGCTGCTACAGTAGATGCCGTGCGTAAACAGATCAGACACCAATAAAGCAAACACACCGTGCAGACTGCTGTGACGGCTTTTTGAGAAAAACCCGACTTGAAAGCAAACCACTGCAGATCAGTGAGTCAGGGTGGTGTCCAGGCTGTAATGATGATGGTGAGAGAAATAATGAGAACATTTGCTGCACAGCACCACCAGCCACAGAAGCCTTTTATGGTCATTAAGTGTGTATTTATGAATAATTTATACTTTCATGTTGCAATGCTTTGAATTTGATTTTTACTTCAAACATAAATTAATCTCTGTGAGATATTGAGAATTTCCTGCTCAAAATGATTTTCAAAGCTTTCTTACTGCATTTCTGCATTCTTACCTCAGCTTTGATAGTTTATGGCACATCTAAAATCTATATTTAAATTTCTTTATGCATATTAGTACCAGTAGCACCAGCACAGCAAGAATATCATTTATCTAAAAATAGCATTTTGGGCAGTAGCAGAAGAAGAATCCTGGTTTAGAGCAAGATTATAGCCTACAGCAGCAATAAAATAACAATGTACAACTTTTATCTGTGTGAAGCTACTGTAGGATGCAGAGAAGCACTTAGAAAATTTGCTGAAAGACAAAAACATTGTACAGCGTTGGAACCCATCTCCTGTTTATCCATGCAAACGAAGATTCAGGGAATGAAGTCTCCCGTGTCTTGTGCTGGCCTAGATAGGATTACAATCAAAGGGAGAGCAGAGCAGGGAGCCCATCCCCTTTGCTGCAAACAGAATGAGTAAATGTTCCTTCTTTTACTCCACTTGTCAAGACGGCAAAGTGTTTGCTGCACCCGCTCTGAAGATCCCAAGCCTGGATGGCGGTGCATAATGAAAAGAGAACATGAAGACTGGGACAAAGACGAGCACAAGAAGAAGAAAGAGTAGGAAATGAAGCGAGAGTGGGAAGTGTGTCCGATGCTCCTCAGTTTATTTAATCAGAGCAGAGTGTTCTCGACTGCTGGACAGACTGTAGAGATACTGTAGTGTAATAATAACTCCCTGCTCTGCTCATCTGAAGACAGAAAGAGAGGGAATGCAACGAAGAGTTGACTCATTCATTCATCATCTGTATCAGCCTTTGGATGCACGGTCATCTGTAACTGTCGGCCAGATAAGAGCCACAGAGGTTTGAGCACAGATGTGATGGGCTGAAACAGGTGCTTGATCTATTGCCACATATGCTGAGCAGTTTGGAGACCTGGGAGCAGGAGGCTTTCCAGAGGGCCTGTTTCAGCTTCAGTCACTGTACAGGAGAGCATTTGCAGTCTGTCCAAATGCACATCAACAAATTAAAAGACTGATAAGGAAGTAAGTCTGATAATGGAGGTGGTTGTGCAGTTGACAAAAAATATATGTACTTTCCTGACTTCTTCAGGCTATACTGTAGTTTCATTGGGTTTCTCAGGGTGTCTGATAGTGATAATTATAATATGATACTTTGCTGATCCCCTTTGGGAAATTCTGTTTTCACTATATACAGAATGTGTGTGTGGGGGGGGGGTGCAGGATTATCAAGCGCTCGTGGAAACTGTCCTCCTGGTGAAAAATACCAAGCTTGTGTTGTTTTCCGCCTATGGAAGCAGTTTTTACGACATATACTTTGGTTTTAATGTAGGGCCTCTTGCCGTAGATTTTCTGTCCAACTCTTAGCTAGAAAACATGTGAGAATAATGCTGAATGGATGGCTGCACAGTGTTAAAACAGGCTTTGGGGTGTTTGAAAGTAGAAACTCTCCTATATATTGTGTAGAAGGTTACATAGGGGATTTGAGAAACAAACAATCTGCACCGTGATCATTTACTTGGAGGCCTTGTTAGGCTGGTGAGGGTGTTGCTGACTGATCTTTGCACCAGTACCACCATAAGCTTGACATTAATGGTTAATTTTCTGGGTGAGTCAAAAGGTTTTTTGCTATCAATGAAATAATTTGAAACCTTCTATTTTGAAAAGCTCCTGCATGTAAAATCCTGTCTGTAATCTACTGTTGTCTATACTTTCGCTTCTATTTTCTATCAATATTCTGAACTGTCTCTTTAGCTCTGTGTACTGAGAACGCTGAGCTACTTTCACCTTACAGCTACTGTGGTGTGCAAATGAAGTGTCTGGTTTGCTTCAGATGTGTCTGAGTTTGTTTGGAGTGTTTATTTTGGAGAGGCTGAAATTTCTTTTAAAAAAGGACATTTTCAGTGTTCAATCTTTTCACTCTTAAAGCTGACTTCAAAAGTGGATCATTCCCCCCAAAATCTCCCTGTACTAATGTCCAGCTTCAAAAAAATTAACATGTTCCTATTGGTTTAACCTTCTAAGATGAAAATCTTCATAAGTGGTAATCTTAACCATATGCTATGCTATTTTACAGCATGACAAAATGACTTTAAAAAATGTGGCTATTTTTTCAATCTTCTCATTGAGAATTATTATTTTCACTGATTCACTGATTGCCATAACACTGTTCGGTCTTAAGGTTTCACAAGACATCAACTACATATGCACAACCTAACCTGGACATCTTTGGCTCATCAATTCATATTCACGTTAGCAACTGGACTTCTTAATGTTTCTTGAAGACGTTTCACCTCTCATCCGAGAAGCTCATCAGTTCTAAGACCAAATGGTGGAGAATCTGAGATTTTAAGCCCCAGTGGGAGTTGTCCCTTAAGGTCGTTGTTGACAGACTACTGATCATGTGTCTCGTCACATGAGCCAAGGTGTCAAAAAACATGGGGGTCATTATCAGCACAGGTTTTGGATGAAAGCATGGGTGCGCCACTCCATCATGTGACCTATTGCAAGATGTGATTGTGGGTTGAGGTGCCTGGGAAGGGATCTCTGTACTAGTAAAGTATATGTTTATTATAATAACAAGTAATGAACAGGTAAACTCCTGGCTCTAAATTAACTGTAGGTGTAAATCTGAGTGTGAATGTCACAGTCGACCTCTGTCTATTTGTGGTTCAGTATTCACTCCAGGGTAGAAACTCTGTGTTGGATAAGTGGAAGAAAACGGAGGGGTGGATAGATGGAGAAATAATGTATTGTGCCAAAGTGCAACACCAGTTCTGCGGAACAACACAATGGGTTTGAATGTTTTGGCTATCAGTGTATATAGTGCTGAGTGCACTCAGAGTATACACTGTGTACTTGGCAGTTTCATCACATGCACTGAGGGCAAATGTCAAATTCTCTTTAAAACTGACTTGAATTTTATATGAAGGCTCTTCAATGGTGTGAGAGGATCTCTCAGTATGACCGAAGACATTCCAGCAGTTTGCACGTAAAAACTTCACAGTTTCCAAGGTAGTGCATCAAGTAAAGGATGGGGATGCAGAGTAAAATGTTCTCAACATGACGAGGCAACATTACACACAAGACAATCTTGCCACCTGGACCACCCACCAGATTTGGCTCCCTACTACTTCCAGCTCCCGGAAATAAAAATCAAGTCGAAGGATCTGGAGAAGATCCAACAGTCATAACAGGGGTCCAAGTACAATGAGAAATAATGGGAGCTCCACTGAGAAATCTAAAAATAGCAACCACTCATAAGATTGCTCAAACGTGAGATTGGCCAAATTTAAATATATATACAGAGGATGAATGTTCAGATAAGGGTAAGGACAGCCAGCAATTTTCTCATTAAAAGCCAGCTTGGCATCAAAAGAATTCTGAAGCTGTTATTATAATGTACATTATGCTGCTTTAAAATGGTTACAATTTATGTAAAAGAAAATATCAACACAGCTGGTCAAAACAGGTGAATAACCACACTCATCTGCCATGAAGTATTTGCTATTGTTATTTGTCCTGATAGCATGCTTGAGTACAAAAGACCGCAACCTTAAAATTCCTACGAGGCAATGGTATGGTGTACATTTTAGGACATCGTCAGGTCTCAAGAAAAAAAATTTCAGTTATCAGACAAAAAAATGTCAGGTCTCAGTTCTCAAGAAAAAAGTTGTCAGGTATCAGACAAAAAATTGTCAGGTCTCAGTTCTCAAGAAAAAAGTTGTCAGGTCTCAGACAAAAAATTGTCAGGTCTCAGTTCTCAAGAAAAAAGTTGTCAGGTATCAGACAAAAAAATGTCAGGTCTCAGTTCTCAAGAAAAAAGTTGTCAGGTATCAGACAAGAAAAAACATTGGACATTGGAATGCCCAGTGCAGTAGCAAATCGCTCGTGCTTCACTGCACAAGCTGGACCCACAGAGTCTGCTAAGGTTTGTCACTGCCATATTACATATGATATTTATATAAACCCATTTAGAGTGAGGTCCATGTAAATTTACCACTCTCTATTTGTTTATCTTCTGACAGCGTAAGATTACAAGTGTAGCCTGGGAAATGGTTAGCCACACAGGACACAATTACTGGGGTTCTTAATGTGCAGTTTTATTGTCAATGACGACTGAATAAACCAAAAGAATGTCCTTTGACCTTTACTTTTGTCAAACAGCGGCCATATGGACTTGTACTGAACATCGACAGCATGAGGGGTAACGTGGCAAAGTAACAGAATAACCGATTAAACAAAGATGTGCCAATACAATACGAGGAATAAAATAAATGAAATGAAATACAAAACACAAAAATACGGCAGTGGCCTCTGTCTGTGCAGAACAAAATACAAAGAACTAAATCACACAAGGCTCCTTTAAAAAAATGTGGAAGTGTTACATACATTTTTATAAACACTTACATTCCACAGAAATCTCTGCTCACTTGCAATACTGGAGCACACAGACGATCTCGCAACTTATCCCTTGCATGGAGAAAATGGCCGCTCCACGCTGCACATACAGGTCCTTTGCATCATACATTTAAGAAATACATCATCTTGTTAAAATACTGACGTTTTGCCACTGCACTACAATTATAACAATATGTTTCAATGAGTTATGTGCATATTTAACAATTCCTTACCAACAATTTAACTCCTTCACAACATTCCCGTTCCACATCCACAACAAAAAGAAAAGTAATCAGGAAGTCTCAAGATGCATTTCTTGTTAAGTTCTTTTTGGAAAACTGCAGTTAACCCTTAAGCACTGCCCCCCACCCCACCCCCCACCCCCCCCACCCCCACCCCGTGACCACAATATGCAACTGCACAAACCTATAAAATTAACAGCTTCAAGTGCACACAACATGCAGATAACCAAAGAAATAGCACAAGCAATAACATTAAATTACCCAATAACATTCTTGTCTTACCATACATGGAAACAAAGAAACAACATTTTAAGACCCCTCTTTGAACCTTAAATGGATATTTGGTTAACTGAAATGGAAAATATTATTATTAATTTACCACTCAGCTACACAAGTGTGCTCCAAAGCTTCATTTGCCTGTTAGACGTGGGAATGCTGCAGACCATCATGGAGTGTACGGTCCATCAAGCCCACAGAATAGAGCCGGACTGGAATTTGTCAGTTCATGAATTGATGGCATTCATTTCAATCCTGTTTGTAAGAGCAATCATGTGTCCTGTTGGTGCCATTGTGGATTGCTGGTCAGAAAGATTTCTGGTGCCAGTAATCAAAGAGACAATGCCCCGAGATAGATTCATTTCAATTATGCAACACCTTCGATTTGATGCCAAGGACACGCAGGCAGAACGGGTGAAAACAGATAAATTTGCGGTGATCTCCGACATCTGGACACGCTTCAACAAGAACTGTGCTAAGAGTTTCACTCCAGGAGAACACATGACCATAGATGAACAGCTGTTCCCTACCAAGGTTCATTGTCCATTCACACAGTATATCGCAACCAAGCCAGACAAATTTGGGATCAAGTTCTGGATGGCCACGGACTTGGACACCAAATATGTCTGCAGTGCATCTCCTTACTTGGGAAAAGACCCCAGTCATCAGAAGGGAGAGAGGCTGGCAGAGAACGTGGTCATGAAACTGATGGAGCCGTTTTTGGATGATGGGAGAAACGTCACAACAGACAATTTCTTTACTTCACTGTCACTGTCGCACAGACTGCTGCAGCGCAAAACGCCGTTATGGGGCACGGTGAATAAAGTCTGGCGTGAACTTACTCAACTTGTGTGGATGTATTCCATAAGAGCAGCAACACGCAGGTGGTCAGTAGCAGTTTTCAACAATATGCTGGACCTGGCGGCGGTGAATGCCTACATTTTGTACAAGGCATGTACAGGGTGGACAGGCAAAAGAAGATTGTTTCTGAGTCTTCTAGCTCAGGAACTTCGTTGCTGATTCATGTAGCACAAGGAAATATTAGCACAGACGCAGGCTGTTGAAGCTGCTGCAGCTGCTGTGCCAGGGACTGTAAAGACAACGCAGTGCCAGCGGAGTTTACGCAAATTTGCGCAGGGCTAGTAAATCTAGTAGTAGGGATTCGCACCAGGGAAAAAAAGGCTCAGTAATTCTAGTGTTAAGGTGTGAAACAGCTGTGTACTGCCTTTTGTTCCTGGAGAAGGTATTTAACTGCGAGCCATGCTAGGCTCAGGAAGACTCTGCTGTTGTTTCCAACTAGTTGTTTCCAACTAGCGGGAGAAGGTGGTACAACAGCTCCCCTAGGGTGGACACACACACACAAAATTAGCAGAATTGTTGATAAAAATAAGCAATAAAATAGGAAGAGGGTTTGGTGTTTTTCAACGTAGGGCAACTACAATCTCTCTGGGTTTTAAGAAAGGGGAGATCAGAACCAGAGAGGGGAGATGTGTTGTTTAAGCAATGAGAAGAATGATCAAAATGTCTCAGTGTGTCACTTGCAGGTGAAGAGCAGACCTGGATCAATTTTCCACGTGCAGCAGTCGGAAGAAAATTATAGGTTAACACCATTAGAAACACTCAAGCCAGGTTTTGGCTGAATTATTTTACAGCTTAACTTACATGTGTTTGTCACCCTGAGAACACAAGCTCCAAGAATCTCTCCCTGAAGACAAGAAATGAAGTTCCAGAACAACGAGATGGATCTCAAGAGCTCACAGCAGCATCCTGAGCAGTGAAGAAAAGGTCCAGCAAATAAAAAATGGGGACTGACTGGACTGACAAAAGCTTGACTGACTTGACACCAGTATGCAAGATTGCACCTCCACCTACACAGTGACAAAAGGGTGGATGTATGTATGTATGTATGTATGTTTCCTTTTACAGGAGCAGAAAGATGACAGCAACATGTTGCATGGGCTTTTGGGCCGTGCTGACTTAACCTTTTAATTGCCACTTTCTGTGTCTTTGTGAATTTACCAGAAGTGTGTTATTCATGACCTTGTATTGTTTACAATGCAAATGTCACTGTGAGAAAGTGTGCATACAGATGCGCTGCGCTAACATCTACATCACTTTTTCCACAGCAAAGGGTTAATCGTGGGATCTAATCACATGATTTACAGCAGGACACACCGCTGGCTAATGTTTTTTTCTTATGGCAGGGTTACAGGGCCTGGAGTGAAGCTACTCCAGGGGAGCAGTGTTGCCAACTTAGCGACTTTGTCGCTATATTTAGCGAGTTTTCAGACCCCTTAGTGACTTTTTTTCGCTAAAAAAAGACGTGAAAGCGCGTATCGCTTTTACTCTCAACAAGCAGCGGGTGCTGTAACGCAGTCAGTTCTTCTTTTACTCTTGTACTCTTATGCTGTTTTGTGGACCACAAGGTTTAAAACTACTTATAAACACACACACACACACACACACACAAAGTAACTCCACCAGAGTGCCTATTTCGGGTCACTTGCCGGTCCAAGCCCGGGTAAAGGAGCAGGGTTGGAATTGTGACATTAAAAAAAACAATAATTGCTAAAAGAAATTTAATTTGTAGTTCTAAATAAACTCTAAATGCATTTAGGACGTTTTTTACTCACTTTATGTCTCTTCCACAATGTTATTTCTCTCTCCAACAACATAGGTTACAATTAGATTAGCATGATCAATTATGCAAATTAGGCGATGACGTCATTTAGCAACTTCTAGCGACTTTTAGGACAACCAATAGCGATTTTCCTTACTGAGGAGTTGGCAACACTGCAGGGGAGAGGCCCTGGGAATTTTTAAGAGACAATACACAACTTTATTGTGCGTGTCTAATTGACATAAGCTGACATAGGGCAAAAGAGGGTTTTCCGGGGAAGCTTTCATTTTTAGATTGCAGAGACCGTGACATGAGGGATATGGAAGGATTGACTGAGGCGCAGATGCAGACCATGACCAGGAGAGAAGGCTTCAAGAGGACCAGTGAGAAGCAGGGACCATCTCCAGGACAACTGACAAACAACAGTGGACTGCACCACTGGGCTTCCAGGAGATTTTGAACAGCAAAATCTTAAAATAAAGTGAAAGAGATTCGGCGTTGACGTTGAGGAAGACAACTAAGGTGTACGACATGCTCTGCCTTAAACCGTCGGCGGCGTTGGAACAGAAACTGAGGAATGAAGAGAGCGTACCAAGCTCCAAAGGTGACAGCGCAGAGGGAGACCAGCGTTGGAATTATGACTCTGTAAATGGCACAGACACCAGGAGCCATTACCGTGACTGGGAATGTCAACCTAATGCTGTTTCACTTTGCCATGCAAAGTACTTTGACACTGTGGAGAAGGCCCATTTGCATGTGAGAGCTTAGATTGTATGGAATATTAAAGATGAACAAAGGGTGATGGGAGAACAGTGAAGTGAGGATACACAGTGTGAAACTCCTTTAAGTGTACAATAATGTTGATGTGATATACAGAATGTCAAGAGAGAAATTCTGGTATTAATGTGATTCATTGATTTAAGAATCAAAGGGTGGGATTGTATAGGAATTTCTTTTACTTATGTATTAATCACATTATTTTATTGTATGATACCTTGGGCCACTGGATTTTAACATGTCTCACACTCATACAGTAAGACAATTGGTGGGGGTCTAGTAAGGAAGTTGGGGGAAGCAGACAACTCCACAGGAAGAATCTTTTGTCTCTTTGAGGACTCTGGGAGGTAGCAAGGGAGTGTGAACCTTAAGGTGTGAAACAGCTGTGTACTTCCTTTTGTTCCTGGAGAAGGTATTTAACTGAGAGCCATACTAGGCTCAGGGAGACTCTGCTGACCGTCTGTCAAGCGGTCATGCAGGGACTTCATCAAGCTTGGTTGTCTGTTCTTTGTGTGTTTTGATTAAAGAATGTTAGCTTCCGCTCACCGCTCGTCTGCAGGCTTTATTTAAATGGAAATTGTCCACATCAGGCAAAAAGAAAGCTTTTTGCTAAAAAAAAGATTTAGAGCAGAAGTTTTTTTGCACTGCATTTTAAAATGAAAACATCTTGCATTTATTTACAATTAAAGACACAGAGCAGAAAGTGTGTTACTGTTTTACATCCACAGACACACAACAAAAGAAGCAGGCAACATGAGGTCAAGTTATGGCAATTTTATTTTTGTATTTCAGTACATGTATTTAGATTAGAGTTTTTAAAAAACAAACAAACGTCCCAAGAAGAAGGATGAGGTGAAAGAAAGGTGGAGAGAAGAGGAAGGAGGAAGAAACTATTGATCTCCTCAAACTCGATGCTGCTGGGTCAGTTCTTTCTCAGCAGTCTGCTCCAGAATCCCCTCCTGTCCTCGGCTTTCTTTTCTTTTTCTTTTGCCTTCAGTTCTTTTAAGGTTTTGTTGAGCTGCTCCTCGGCATCTTTAAATTTTTCTTTCAGCTGCTGTTTGGCGAGTTTCACTTTCTGTTTGAGGAGCTCTTTAGCTTCCTTTCTGTGCTTTCGTATTTCTTTAAGTGCGTCTTTGCAGTCTTTCTTGGTCACCGCAGAGCCGGTCATTTCTTCCTTGAATACCTTCACCTCAATTTTCTCTTCTGCAAGTTCTTCTTGCACTTTCATCAGTTCCTTCTTCATGTTTTTAGTGTAACTCTTTGTATCTTCCATTTCTTTCTTTGCTTCCTGTATTTTAATTTTCTCTTCCTCCAACACTTTTTGAGCTTCCAACAACTATTTCATCAAATTTTCAATCTCATTTTCTGCCTCATGTTTACGTTTTTTCTCCTCTTCAAGTTGTTGCTTTACATACAGTAATTCCTTCCTTAGTGTTTCAGCTTCAGCCATTACATTTGCAGCTTCTTGTGTTGCCAACTGCATTTTCCTTTTTTCCTCTTCAAAAGCTTCCTGCACCTCCTGTAATTCCTGAATCACATTTCCTGCCTCCTTCTTTGCAGTTTGATATTTATTTTTGGCTTCTTGTGCTGTGCTTTTCTCTTCCTCCAATGCTTTTTGAGCTTCCAACAGTTCTTTCTTCATGTTTTCATTCTCGTTTTCTGCCTGTTGTTTTCCCATTTTCTCTCCTTTAAGTTTGAGACCCACATGCAGTAATTCCTGCAATACTACTTCAGTTTCAAACTTTGAATTTTTAGCTTCTCCTCTTGATTTTTCTGCCTGTTCTTTTAATTTGACATTTTCAGCCTGTATCATTTAAAATTCTTCTTGCAGGTTAATCAGCTGTACTGAATTGTGAGGTGAAGCACTCGCTGTTACGTTCCCCTGAGGGGTCTAGGCGGTGAGGGGGAAGTAACAAAAGGTGTCCAGGTCAGAAAAAGGAGTCAAGGAGGCAAAAGGGTTAAATTAAAGAGTTTTATTAAAGTAGCTCAACTAAGAGAGACGGACAAGCCGCTATCACCATTTAAGAAAAACAAACAAAACTCAGGCGTTGGTCAATAAAGCAAAGTCAAAAGGAAAGCGCAGCTCACTAGCTGGAAACCACAAACACAGCTCACTAGCTGCAAACACCACAAAACACACACAGCTCACTAGCTGCAAACACCACACAAAATGGCACTCTGGCCCAGAGCTCACCTTTCCCTGGGCTTAAATACTTTTAATTACTGATGTGAGTCAGCTGTGTTACAGGGAAAGGTGGCACCTCAGGCAGAAGAAGTGGTGGGACACGCCCACACAGGCACCTTCAGGAGGAGGCCCTGCTAGGGCCGTAACACTCGCCGATCCTCTTCTCATTCTCCCTCGATTCATTTTGGCCTTTTAACCCTTAAGAACCCAGACCTATTTTTACTTTCATGAAAATTACGGGGGTTGTAAGTTATATCAAATGAATCATATAAAACACATTTCTGAAGGGTTTTTTTGTAATAGCTCCACCCACTGCCCCAGATCTGAAATGTCACATATGCGTCACATTGGGCATACAAGGTACATTTGTTCCATATTTAGAAAGTAATTCTGTAAACACTTTCTTGCTTTTAAAAACAGAATTTCCTTTTTATTTTTAAATTCTTAACATGGGTAATGATGGTAACACTTCTTGGTTTACTTCAACAAGCTTCTTCGAAAAAAAAAAAAAAAAAATCAGCCCCAATCAATCATGCGTTGACAACACAGAGCATGGTGGTTTGCCAGAACAGGTAGAGATACCTCCTCCGTGACTTCATGTGGTACTTGTACCTTGCAATGCAGGCGTCAAGCAGGTCAATACCCCCCATGAATGTGTTGTACTCCTTCACAATGTGTGGCCTTTTGACCTCAACAAATGCCTTGCCCAATTTGCTCCAGCGACGAACTGTATCTTGAGGCTCAGTTGCACAATAGGATGAGATGAGGGTAACAGATTTGTTGTCACACCACTTCACAATAACCATGCTCTCCTCCTTATTCACCCTGGCATCAATAGATCCTCTGCCTCTCTGGGCAAGACTTTTTTCATCTTCAAGCTGACAACCTGCTAAGCGATTACCACGAAGCGTTCCTACAAAGTAGATCTGTTGCTGAAGAAGTGTGAGCACAAGTGGGGCTGAGGAGAAGTTATCAGCAAAAACTTTGTAGTTTTGCTCAGCTGGCAGAGTTTCACACAACTTCACCACAACATCTCCAATCCCAAGTAAAGTCTTCTTCCCAGTACCACCTTGATAAACAACAAAATCATGGAGCATACCAGAGGATGAGCATTGGGCCCAGATTTTCAATCCCCAGGGGTGGGGCTTTCCCTTCACATACTGCCTTATTGGGCTGTGTGTCCCCTTGAAGGGTACCATTTGCTCATCAACAGAGTTGTACTCCTCTGGGATGATATCCAGGCATTGTTTGCGAAACATTTCAAGCCATAGACGGATCTTCCAGCACTTGTCTTCTGCATCTCTGTGTAATAAATCTGTATTGTCAGTGAAATGTAGAGATCCCAACAGGGTTTGAAATCGGTTGCGGGACATGTTATCTGCTACCATAGGACACCTGGTGTCATTTTCCCAGTATGCTCGATTTCCAGGCATTTGGCATAGACCCATCCTCAGATAGAGACCAATGAGTATTTCTAGTTCTTTAACAGTGGTATTTACATTTCTCAGATGGTTGGATTTTTGTACACTGTATAAATTTGTTTGTTCATTAACAACAGCAGCATATCATCTGTGATGACGTTTTTGAAGTACTCCAGTGGAGTGTTTGGCACAGGGTCCCTTGAATGCGGTCTCAGGGGTTTCGAACGTTTTCTTTCTCCAGGAGAATTTTTGTGCTTTGATAGCTGCCTTGGGCTGCCCAGTGTCCATATGGCTTGAATGTGGCTCTGTCTCTAAATCACTTGAATCACAACTGTCTGAATCACTGGATTCACTTGATTCATCACTCTCCACGTCTTTGTGGGGGATGTAATTAGGGTCGTCAGAATCTTCACCTGAGGTACTTTCACATCCCTCATACTCACTGTCCTCTGCAGTGATAAACTCCAGCGCATCTTGAACACTATATTTTTTCTTTTTATCCATTCTACAAAAGAGTGAAAATGATAAAAAAAAAGGGGATAAAAAAAAAAAGGGGGGGGGGGGGGGTAACTGAAAAACACCTCGACAAAGCTAAAGTAAAGTTCCATCACAAATTTAGGTAATTTAATAAATTAGTTATGCTTGGATTTAGTTAAATATGACTGAGTATTAACAACAAAGAATACATTTACTTAAAATAACTGAATGAGCTAAACTGACTAAGCAAGTGATCAGTTTTTGTCTTTTTGTGACAAATATGTCACATCAGTTTAATGTTTAATGACATATTTGTCACAGCGATATTTAACAAACTGATTCTAGATCAAATTGTTTCAGAAATATTACCAAACTAGGTTACAAGTGACCTATGACATCTTATCTAAAGTTTAGAATTTCTGAATGAGTAAAAGCTTACCTTTGCAAAAAGAAAAGAAAGTTTTTAAAATTAGCATAGTGGTCTCATTAGCTAACCAGGTGGACCAAGACTTTGAAAATGGTGTCTTGAACACCCAGAGTGCCTCACTTGTCACATGACTAAACTAGTTTGTGCAGTAGACGTCACTTAGGGACTTTATTAGTTAAAAGTCAAAGTTAAACCATTATAAATAGTTTTTCTCTAAGTGTAAAGGGGCGGTGACACCAGTGTCACTGTGGGTCCTTAAGGGAGGAACCAACGTATTTGTGATGGACCGAGTTGAAAAACAGGAGGAGCCCAGGAATTATTAGAAAAATATAGTTTCCATTTATTTAACCCCCAAAAATTATATTTACAAGACTAATAAATGTTGAGCTCATAAAAGAGGTCAAAGAAACAAAACTGAACTCAGGCAAAGACTGCAAACTTAACAAACCAAATGACTGTGTTACAGCCGAGACCGTTTCAGACGAGTGACAGGACTCAAACGCAAGACGCCGAACAGCTCGTAAGTATATTTTAAGAATAATGTTTAATGTTTACACAAAATATTCATAAACAAAAGGTGAGCGTAGACGTTAAACTAAATAACGATCTGGTCCGGGTCAGAGAGGACAGCTATTCCGGGGATTGGACTGGAAAGCAAGTCACAAAGGGTCCAGGAAAAGGTCGGGGTCACTGTAACAGAATGCAGATGTTCAAACATAGATAAGGAGGCATATGAATATGTTGTTTGGCTCAGAATCCTCCTTCGTACTGCGTACTTGCCAACGGAGGTCGGAGATGACATAGAGGGGTGAGTAGTCCGGGTGTGTAAATCCAAAAACTCCTGGCGTGGAGGCAGAGAGGCAGGTAGGTAATTTTGGTAATAGCCTGAGGGACTGCCAGAAGGTCCAGCATCCAAGTAGAAGCTCTTCGCCAGGGGTTGACAGTTAGGTGTAGCTGAAAAGGGAGGCGCACAAAAAACAAACATACAGTGAGGCAAGGTGATTCAAAAAAACACGTAGGGAATTTATGGTGGTGGCCTGCACTGACTGATGTTTAGCAGAGAATCTGGCGAAGAGAGATTGAGAACGCTGGCCTTATGAATCCCCGGCTAATTACCCACAGATGTAAGCGATCAGCAAAAACACTGAGGCCCCTCCCAGGGGTGGAGACGCCGGCTCGGAGGGAGACACACTGGCACACACCCGGACCATGACAGACTGCCCAAACATACATAATTGACCCAAAACATGAAATGACATACAAGGGTATATATAATGGCTGATCAGACCATTGTGACACATGAGGGGTAACAAACAAAACACAATCATAAACCACAAACGATGCAGTACAATCTAGTTTGTTAATAAACTAAACACTAAAGAAGAAAATCAAAAACCCCATTAAACCCTAAACTCAAATATTTAATTAAATACAAATACTTTGTTTTTAAAGTAAAGAAAACACACATTCCCCCCTTCAGCAGGAAGTGGTGGTGTAGTCCAATTATCTTCCTTTGTATTTAATGGTTTCAAACCCTGGCTACCATCTTTTGTCCAGCAACTCCCAGGGATGATGGCAGGTAAGAAATAAAAAGACAAAGGTTAGTCAGAAAGCAAAGAAATGAAGTAGTATGAATACATAAGTGAACTAAATGTGCGCGCTTACAAATAGAACAAATGTATCCAAACCAATCAATAAAGTTATCGGAAACTAAAATGTATTACTATGTTCAAATGAAGAATGAAAATACAAAAGTTACCAACTTTAGAGTGTGGCCACGGGTTTGGCCATCACAGTATTGTAGAGGAGTGAAGTGAAGTTTTCGATGTTTTCTTCGTCAACTGTCGTTTGTCCTGCACAGAGATGCTGCTGTAGATGTGTCTCTAGCTGTGTCTGGATACAATGAAAAATGCTGTAACTAAGTGCTTGTGTTGCATAGTTCTACAAAACATTCCATTTCATGCATGCTCCGCCCACATGGTAAGGAATGTCAGGTGCTGCATTGCCAAATGCTGCTCCCATTGCCTAGCAATAACAGCTGTTTACTTTTTGGGGTCTGGTTCATTATTTAATAAAGAAAACATGTCCAAGTATTGGGTGCTGAGGCTCAGCGCATATTCTAACCTTGCTGTGTGGGTGGGCAGCTAGAAATCACTGGTGGGCAACATGAGTGAGGAGAAAACTGGAGCAGCCAAGCAGGGAGCTGCAGGTTGCTGGTTTGAGTCTCTGTTCAGATGCTGGTGTCTCCTCTCTCTGAGATGTCTGCAAACAGTCCCAGATAAAACAATAAGGATAATAAACAAACACGTGACTAAAATAACAATTATGACTCTGATGTGTTTCATGTGTAGCAGGATGGCCTCTATACAGCAGTCGCTGCAAGCATCCACATCGGCACACTTACTATTCTTTAAGCAGGCGTGCTGGGGTCCTCCTAAGGAAAGTTTGAAACTTCATTTCTTTCATGCTGTTGAGTAAGAGTAATTTTAAAACTTAGTAGCAGCCGCCATTGTTGGAAACTGGAGTTTGGCTGGGCCGCGCTATGAATTCTGGGATATGGTAGGCCACGAGGGACACACCCGACCCATCCTTCAAATTCGGGGAAAAGGAGGACGCATTTGTCCGCTGCATTCGGAGGAGTCTACGAATTTGGACAGCCTTCGGCGCGTCGCTGTGACGCAATCGGTCTACAAATGCGGCCTCAGGAGGATGCAGCCCATGAATTTGGACACGACCAAAGTTAAACTTACCTTGGCTGTATCCCAATTCAGCATCTGCAGCCTTAAAGGCCGCATTTTAAGGCCAATTACGTCACAGCGACACGACGAAGGCTGTCCCAATTCAAAGGCTGCTCGAAATGCGGTCCTGAAATGCGTCCTTCATTTCATTGAATTTTAAGGATGTGGCGGTGTAGACTTCGTGGCCCAACATATCCCAGCATGCATAGCGCGGCGGTGGGTGTGGATAATTTTGCCAGAAAAAAAAACGGCCGAAGAGGGGTGGCCGAAGAGTAAACTTTTAAAAGTAAGTACTGAATATTGTGTTACTTATTTATGTGCGAATGTTTAATAACGAATAACATTAAAACATTACTGTTGGCCAAATGTAGGCAAAGTTATGTGACATTAGCAATGTTTGTACTAACTTGGTTTTAAAGCCTTTACTTTAAAATATACGCCGTTCAATAGTTGACCTTAATCTTACAGAGAATGTGATGATTTTAAATTAAGCACTGAGACAAATTTAGTAATGCCAACATATTAAAAGAACAATATTTGTCTCTCATATATATAACACAGTTATATATACTGTGTCAAAGAAACCTGTCTTTGAGTGAAGATTTAAGGTGACAGGAAATATAAATAATATAAATAAATGCAGCTTGAATCTTTACTGAAGCTCAGTATTTGAAACAGAGATCATTCACTGCTGTAATAACTAATAATGATTTAAATTATAACTTTAATATTGGCCATATTATATTTACATTACCAAAGTGAGATGACTTTAGTCTCATGAACAACATTAGCTAATTGTTATTTACTAGGTAATCTTAAATGACTGTTCAGTACAGAAGTGAAGCCCAATAATCATGATTTCACAGTCAGCCTCAGATACTTATCAAATCAAAGCTCATGTACAAACAAACAAACAAATGAACAAAAGATTTTCTCCTTCATTTCTGTCAAACAAAGCTGTATGAAACGTTTCCAGCTGTTAGTGTCATGGTTGCTAGGCATCCGGGGCAGCGCGACGGAGGCTAGACCGTCCCATTTCACAAGCCTCTCACTTCCGGCCTATAAGTACGCAGCCCTTGTGGACCGTTAAGGCTGCGCACTTTAAGGCTGCAGACCCTGAATTGGGATACAGCCCTTGTGTCGTTAGGAGCCTGAACCGCAATGACATTACGCTCTCCCACTGTCACACGTTGATGACGTATTTGGAAATCAATTCGGGTGGGACCAGTGTTGCCAACTCCTCAGTAAGGAAAATCGCTATTGGTTGTCCTAAAAGTCGCTAGAAGTCGCTAAATGATGTCATCGCCTAATTTGCATAATTGGTCATGCTAATGTAATTGTAACCTACACTGTTGGAGAGAGAAATAACATCGTGGAAGAGACATAAAGTCAGTAAAAAATGTCTTAAATTCATTTAGAATTCATTTAGAACTACAAATTAAATTTCTTTTAGCAATTATTGTTTTTTTTTTTTTATGTCACAATTCCAACCCTGCTCCTTTATCCGGGCTTGGCCCGGCAAAAGTGACCTGAAACAGGCACTCTGGTGGAGTTATTGTGTGTGTGTGTGTGTGTGTGTGTGTAGTTTTAAACTTTGTGGTCCACAAAACAACATAACAGTAAAAGAAGAACTGACTGCATTACAGTCAGTGCGGAAGCCCTGCCCTGATAGCCGCTGGAGGAGGACTATTCTCCATCTGTGAGCGCTTTGGCACGGGCAAGGTGCCCACCGCAGCACCCGCTGCTTATTGAGAGTAAGAGCGATACACGCTTTCACGTCAAAAGTCGTCATAAATAAGTCTCTAATAACGCCAGAAAAAGTCACCAGATTTGTCGCTAGTCGCGTTTCAGAAAAAAAGTCCCTAAGGTCGTCTGAAAACTCGCTAAATATAGCGACAAAGTCGCTGCAGGAGGAAGATTTTCTCTCTGATACCTTGTGTTCTGATACCTGACAACTTTTTTCTTGAGAACTGAGACCTGACAATTTTTTGTCTGATACCTGACAACTTTTTTCCTGACAACTGAGACCTGACATTTTTTTGTCTGATACCTGACAACTTTTTTCTTGAGAACTGACATTTTTTTGTCTGATACCTGACAACTTTTTTCTTGAGAACTGAGACCTGACATTTTTTGTCCGATAGCTGACAACCTTTTTCCTGACAACTGAGACCTGACAATTTTTGTCTGATACCTGACAACTTTTTTCTTGAGAACTGAGACCTGACAACTTTTTTCTTGAGACCTGACGATGTCCTAAAATGTATACCGTACAATGGGCACAGTTAATTTATGCTGGCCAGCCGATAAACAATGAGTATAAAAACAGCAGCTGTTTTGAGACATTTCATACTGGTTCCTCCCTCGGGGCACGGTTTTATTTGTTCTGTCTGAAGTGTGTGTGCCTTAAAATAGTGTGATCTATGGACCCTACGGTGCAATTCCTGCTGGAGTCGATAGCGTGTTTGTGTTTTGTTTGCTTTTCATGTGATATACAGTGTCTTGCAGTCTTGCAGGTAAAGATCTCTCAGGGCATTAGCAGATCATTCATCATCAGATGGATGGGGGAGGGGGGGGACTCAGATAACAACTGACTCAAATAGGGAGGAAACGGTCCAGTAAGGTAGATAACCTGTTGTCTGAAGATATGCTAACATGCCAGGCAGTTTAAGCTGCCAAAGAAAAAGCATGGAATGATTGCTGCCTCTGCTGCAAAGAAAGTAATTGTATTTGTCCTCACCCAGAGGAAATGAGAGTAAAAATGAGTTCACTCTAAACCTACAAAAATTGCTATTATCTGTCACCATTTAAACGCAATTGTGACAGCGGAAACTTGGTTTCTCTCTTCTCTCACATCTCCCTGAGGCTTTTTGTTATGAGGAATTGTTTCACTGTGATGGTTCAATTTTGCCACATTGAACCTGATCTCGCTAATCGAACATTGTTTGGAACTTTAGTTCTCATCAAACATCTTCTGGTGAAAAGTGAAGCCACCGCCGCTGGCAGGAAGTGCTACAGATTGATTAGCCCCGACCCTTTTGAAGTGCCTCAGGTATGGATGCAGCAGGCAGACACCTTGTTATAATTGTGATGAAGCAGCTGTCCTTGGCAGAGCTGATTTGGGTTACCTCTCTGCTTTGTAACCCTGACAGGCCAAATGAAGAAGCATTCAACTTCTATCCTCGGGCGGCAACCTGGGTTGGGATGTTAAGCAGGTAAACACTAATTAATCACGCCAGATATCGGACAGCTACCCCCTTTAACTGTTTGGGAAGGAGATGGAAGCTTATTTACCTCCACGTCATTAAGTCCAGCAGTCACTTGTGCATCTCAGCCTTGTCTCTCTTGCTCAGTGTCACGCTGTTCAACAAAGATGCAGATCCCTCGCATTTCTGCGTCCTGTCTTTTCCACTCTGTGTTATTTTTTTATTTTTTTGAAACATGCATTAGCGACTCTCCCTCTCACCCTGACTCATCCCCGTTCCCTCGCAAGACTGAGCACTATAAAGTGTGGCAGTGGATCAAGAATTAATGCATTTGCCTTCAGTGAAAGTTGTTCAGAAAAGTATGCTCATTAGGCCTTCCTTTTTACCCTGCACAGAGGCCAGGGGAAGCAGACAGGGCGTTGGGAGGAGATTGGCGGGGTCATTATCTACCCTGTTGCTGCACTCTGGACTTCAAAGTGAAGCTTGGTACAGCTGTCACTGGTGCTCTGCACAGCTCGGACATGGTCTTGACAGCAAGGGCAGGCGCTCCTGGCTACAGCGCGGAGGCCAGAGCTGATGCTGGAGGGTTCATTAAAGCAGGAAGCTTCAATCTCTCAGCACTTCTCTGTTTGTATTCCAGTACAACTGTTTCTTTGTCTTTCACATCCTGTGTTTTTTCTTTCTTTCTTTTTTTTCTCTTTTGTTTCCATGACCTACAGTAACATCACACATTGCTAGAGCTACTAGAAATAGCCAGGTATTAAAATGTAACCTGGAACATCTTGTTCTCTTTGTCTGTCTTCACCTCCTGTATTCCAGTCAAATCCACTGTAGCTTTCATCTGTCAAAGGTTCCTTCTCTTTTTCTTCACCGGGCCCCGTTTTCCCTGCCTCCCCATGCAATATCGCCCTTTACTGGATATATCTTCGCCGCACTGCTCATTTTTTTTGTCCTCGTCCCGCATGCTCCTCAGCTCTTCAATGTCTTTCCCTTAATGACGATAAAACAAGGTAAAGTGCAGGTCTCGACACTGTGTGGAACGAGGATTAATCTACAATAAATGACGGGCCGCTTTGTTAACTACATGTGACAGCACAGAGAAGCATGATTGAGCATACGTTTAGTGAAATTGTGGGTATATGTGTGTGCGCGCCCAGGCTGTTGTCTCCAATGCCTGCTCACACTGCTGTTTAAAGACCTTGTAAACTGGTATATTTACTTCCATAATGTAATATTTTCTGGGGAAACATGTTGTTGATGTATTGCTGTGGAGAGCCTTCTGAACTACGATGCCTGAGGATATCAATTAAACTTCTGATAACCTGCATATCTTTTTTGTTTTTAAACACCAGTAAAAGCAGCTATACAATTTTCCCAGTGGGTCTTTCTAGTGCACAGATTGAGTGATATTTCCATGTTGTTTTGTTTGTTTGTTTTCTCTGAGGTTTAATTCATTTTTCATGATAACCCTGTTCATCTCTTTTTAAAGAAATAAACTAAAATAAAAAGTACAGATTATTTTCTTCTTTAACTGATTAATCAAGACTTGGGAGAACAATTTCATGAAAATAAAACTGACATTTTCTTGTTGCCTTGGGTTTGGGTTAGGGTTTGATCGTCATCAACGACGAAGGTTAATGCGATCATACAAGGTACACTAACAAGATGAAAAGGGAAGGCATGGGAAATCCAGATATTTGACATAAACACAGTGTAAACAGTGCTGCTGTAAATACTGAGTATGATGTTCAGCCTTATGTGCAGCCCTGTGCTCCAACACGGGTTGTATAACATTGAAAACTGCCAAGATTATCTTGTACTGAATAATTGTTTTGTAAAGTAGCAAAGCACATATTTAGAGTCTTAAGTAAAAGTCTTCATCCTACATAAGTCATAGGACAAAAGTCATAGCATCGAGGTACCTAAAGTAAAAGTGGCTACTCTGATGAATCATACACATTTTGTTATGTTGATAGTTGTGTTGATTCATTACTGTGTATAGTTCTTTAACTATTATAACACAGCGTTATACATTAGTAGGTTATTATTCTGGAAATCCACAACTAATGGTTTAAAATGAACAGTACAGTAGGGAAAAGTAGACATGTAGAGCAGCATGACATCACAGTCCTTGAAGGGTACTTCAATACTCGAGTAAACACAAAGCTACATTCTACCACTACTCCTATTTATATGGATTTAAACAGAGCACGATTTGCGCTGTTATGTAGATTTAATGTTTTTTTTACCCGGTTTGCAAGAACTTTCGAAGATGCTAATTTAGCAAGCTGTGCATAAAGACTATGGTAATGGGTACAAAAAGCATGAAATCTGGTAGTGATGGTGTACAGTAGGGTGCTTTTCCACTTGCTTTTCTCAAAGGCCTGATGTGGTGAAAGTTAAGGGCAAAAATGAAGGAGGAGATGCATAATAAGGAGAAGAACAAAGTGTGTCAAAACATTACGATGCCTCAGGTGTGTGTATCATGCATCATGATTGCACTGCCCACAGCAGTGTCACTTAGACAGCATTTGGAAGGAGAACAGTGGGATGAAACAGGGCAAAGAAAACGAAAATGTGATTGTTTTTGCAACCAATAAATGCAAATTAAGTTCAGATTTTATACAAAAAGAACTATGATAAGACTCTTGCTTGACAAATCTATGACATCACCATCCAATATAATGTTTTTGCCACAGCTGAGCTAATTTATCAGCATTGGTAATTACCAAAATCATTTCTGTGTTTCTGCATTTGTTAATCCATTAGTATGCACAAACCCTTTGATCAAATTGATATCTTTAATGCTTTAAATGCGTTAATACATTACAGTTATTTACTTGCATACTACCAGCCTTCTCATTTAACCCTTTAAAGCCGTAATGTTTGCGTAACTATTTTTAAATCCCGGTAGCGCTGCAACCACATGAGCTAGCGCAATATTTCTTTTTTGCATATGAAACCGGAGGAGTTTTACTTACATGTTATGCCATCAGCTTGTCCAAGGTCACGGTTTCCTTCCACATATAGCTTTGCAAAAATTGCATAAAAAGCACTTGCAGCAACAAAAACATAATATTCCAGAAACACACTTTGCCAATCCGATCAGCTGTTCGGAACACTTCCTACGTTGGAATAGACGTCAGCACGAACTATCGCATGTCCGCCATTACCTGCCTGAAACCGGAAGTAGCGTCATTTTCATGGAAATGTAGTTTTTTTTTTTTTTACCTTCAGGGCCTATACAAGCATATACTGGTGTTTTTAAAGGTTATGTTTGACTTTATGACTTTCTGTGTCGTTTCTGGGATGCTTAGAAGTCAAATTGCACTGCTGGAAATAGTTTATTTTGATGCACATGCTGTTTTTTTGCAAATTTCCATCATAATAATTATTTTTTCCTGCAGTATATAAAAATTGGTGTATTTAAAAAATAAAACTATGAAGACACTTAAAATAAATTTCTTGTGGTGGGAAACTATTTTGTGCAACTTTTTTGTATTTACAGTTTTGAGGGATAAGCCTCTTAAATTTCTCTAACTAGAAATATATGTTAAAAAAACAAAAACGATTTTCAATTTTTTTGTAGTTTATTGCACTTTTTTGCAATTTATGTAATTACTATGCACTTAATGCAGACATATTATTAAAGTCTGGGCTATAATGGTTGTATTGATGCATAGCAACTTGAAATGCTCCCAAAAATGGCACTACAGCATGTAAAAATATAATATAAGCTCTGGCGGACTTGGTTCTATGGTAGGTCTTAAAGGGTTAATGGCTTTTCTTCATTTTTACTGCATCCTACATTGTATATTCTCACTCAAGACATCACATATATGAAGCAAGATATGTGGAATTATGCAGCAAGGAAAAAAAATGTTAAAAACTCTAAATATGTCTTATATTTTAGATTCCTCAAAGTAGCCACCCTTTGCTTTGTTGACAGCGCTTCAAACCCTTGGCCTTCTCTCAAGGAGCTTCATGATGTAGTCACCTGAAATGGTTTTCACTTCACAGGTGTGCCTTGTCATTGTTCATTTGTCGAATTTCTTGCATTCTTAATGGGTTGGGACTATCAGTTATGTTGTAGTCATATTGGTACACAGCTGACAGCCCTATTTGACAACTGTTAGAATTCATATAAAGAGAAACAACAGTCCATCATTACTTTAAGAACTGAAGGTCACTCAGTCTGGAAAATTGCTAAAACTTTAAACTTGTCCCAAAGTGCAGACGCAAAAATGATACAGCTACAACAAGCGCTACAATGAAACTGGCTGACATGA